>NC_051181.1:27298945-27546445 GCF_013339695.2 Rhipicephalus sanguineus | reverse complement strand
CGAATCGGATATGCTCCTAACTCGAAGCTTTGCGTCGTTTTTTCTGAGCACACGACTGCGGCTGTTCTCACCAGAGGCATTTTCTAATTCAGTGCCTCGGGCGGGAACTCCTTCACCCTTTTATGCGGGGGCCGCCTCAACTCTGGCTCGTCTCCGCGAGGCCAACCCAGGGATAGAGCTAGATTCTCTCGAGCTCCATGATCTAGTCGACTTACTCACGCCAGACCTTCCGGCCCACTGTGTGAGATATGACCTGTCCCGCCACAGTCCTAACTGGAAGCTGAGCACTGCCAGTTTTCTGGACGCCAAGCGCGCTACATTCATGTACCGCTTGGCAAGAGGGTGCCTGCCCATAACATTCAGGCCCTTCACAAAAATCCCTACCAGAGGAAAGTGTCCGTTTTGTGGCAGTAGGGAGGATTTGGTTCACATCTTCTCTCAGTGTGCACTCCCAGCAGCCCTCCACCAAAGGATAGCTAGCTTGTATGGCCACCCCGGAGTTCCATTCGACACCGTTCGGTTCTTGCATCCCCTGCCTGCGCAGGCGGTTAACCAGTACGTGCTACTTCTCGTCGAGTGCTCTTACCAAGTTTGAGTGGCACGGTGCGCTGCAGCGCCGCCTCCCATCATGAAGACCCGTCGAAAACGGCATGCCGTTTTCGATGGGAGGCGGCCGGGTCTTCGTGAAGTATTTGCAAAAGTGCGGAAGGAGATCTGGTTTGTCCTCCACCGGGAACGGCAGCGCCTGGGCGTGAAGAAGTTTCTCGAGACCTGGCACCGTCCGGCAGTGATCTTTAGTGAGTCAGGAGGGCAGATCACTATCACCTTTTAATGATGGCTCCTTTTAAGGTACACCGAACTGGCCTAGCGTGCCGGTCACTTGTGTTTGCGGACCCAACAGCCCGAGCCGGTCTGGGTGCATGCGACATCCGTTGCTACACCGCGGTGATGACGGTCGAGGTCTCCGCTGTTGCTTACCCGTGCTTTGCATGCGCCCGGGTAATCCAGTCGCCTTGTTGGGCTCCACCCACGAGGTCCATGTCGGTCGTTTCCGTTCTGTGCTCGGTGACTCTGTTCGCCGCGACGGACCGCGGCCCCCTTGTCCGGGTAGGACACCGCTGGCCTTCGGCCACGCGGCACTTCCTGGGTACGTCTAGTTTGGGTGCGGCGACCAAGGTTGCCGCGCCAAACGGTAGCCCCAATGCGGTCGCAGTTCAGTGCCCGACGATTGGACTCGTCGAGCCGAACTGTGGCCCCCCCGTCCGGGTAGGACCCCGCCGGCTTCCAGCCGCGCGGTATTTCCTGGGTACGTCTGTTTTGTGTGCGGCGACTGAAGTTGCCGCACCAAACTGTAGCCCCATGGCCGAGTCTCTCTGGCGTGGGGCCGCGAGACTGGCTACGTCTGTTTGGCCCTTTGCGCCGAGCGGTAGCCCCCTTGTCCGGGCAGGGACCGTCTTTCCGAAACAAATCTTCCCCTCCTCAACCCGGGGGGGAGGTCGTGCCGGGATAGACGTATGGATGATGATGGGTTGATGAGTATCGTAGAACTCTGGGACAAAGTGCCTCCGGGCGCCGCGTCTCCTCCCATCTGACAACGGCACAAAGGGCCGAGGTTGAAGTTGAATTTCGTCTTGTGTGAATGGTGCTTGCGCTGTGTGCTCGTGTTGTGGGTTCTGCCAGTGCTGCTTACTACGAAGACTCAAGCGAAGACCTGCTGCTTCATATCGCTGAGCCGTCGCCGAACGAAAACAGGTACGTGAACGTTGCTGCTGTGAGCGCTTTGTTAACACCGTGAGCGGGATAATAACGCTGTTAACTATGTTTTTCTTGACTAGTAGACGATAAGTGAGCTTTTGTTAACGTAGCAAGGCTGTTGGTGTGTATCATTTCATCAGGATCAAGGCAAAGTTATGTAACGAACTTTTTTTTTTGTTTTGGTGTGTGAAGCAAGTGTGCGCATGCGCGGCTGTGTTACGGCGGGGGATTTGAACAGAGTTGTGGTGGCGCTCTCTTCTGTCGGCAGTGGTGTTGGAAGGGGAGGCCCTGCTCGCAATGAATAACTATTTTGGTTTAATAATTGTAGAGCGGGGACGGCGCATGCGTGTAAGCGTCGACCGTGTCTAAAGCGTGTACGCTTGAGTATGCTGCTAATTCATGGTGAATTTTCTAGCGCACAAAACGAACAAGGTCGGAAAAGAATGACGTGGTGTCCGCGTTTTTTTTTTCCCGTCCTTGTTCGTTTTGAGCGCTAAAAAAGTGAACGTGTCTAAGAAATTTCCATATGCTGCGCGTCCTCTTTTCAACAGCTACAAGATTGTTATGTGACTACAATCAGAGACGTGTTTTCCTTGCGTGTGACCAAACGTGTGCATGTGTATGCATCCGCAAAAGCACGTATTTACCGTGATATTCGTGTTAATGCGTGTGCTTGCACTTACGCTTAAATGTTAATACAGCCAGTTTAGTTAAATTCGGACCGACGTTTTAATTCACCCGCAACATACGTACCGATAGGTTGCCTGATGCGGCCGGCACCCGTGCCTGTTGAGCCGTTAGTTAAACTTGAAGTGTAGTCGAACGGATCCTTGTCTATGTGTGGCCGAATAGCCGTATCTCAACTGTGCAAGCGCTAGGTTGAGCATTAGGGCATGCGTTCGAGCACAATTTATTTGATTCTGCTTGTTTCACCATATTTAGCTTTAATGATTTTGTTCTGGTTATTAAGAATTGTATGCGCGTCGCCCCGCTTTGGCGTCAAAACTTCGCTAAATACCTTAACGTGTACGAACATTACAAAACACAGTTTGTAGCACCACCTCGAATGACATTTTCTGATGATGACAAGCCTAACGGTCTATCGGATATAGTAGCTTCTCTAGGCATACTCTACAGATGTTAATGGGGTCTGTGGTATGTGCAGGATATGAATATTTTATTTATTGGTGAAAACTCAGTAAAGTTATGCATACTTCACGGTGCACATACGTAAGTCATGCATGTGTTGCTCCTCAAATGTAAAATTAGACAATGTATTTATGTGAGCACACAACAGATCTAGACTGCCTTTTTTCAAGCTGTTGGCATTGCAACAATTGTACAACTTCAAACATCAGTTTCACCGAATGCTTATTGTTTATTGCTAAATTGCGGTCAGTAGCTTCCAGGATTCTGGGTGCCGGGGGTTGCTAAAGCTTGCGTGCTTTATTGGGATGGCATGCGGTTCAAGATTGACGCCTTGTAAGTCTTAGCATTTCCACCTTTTCCCCTATACAGCCTATGCTGCTTTGGTGAAGAATATTGCCTCTTTTAGCCAACCAGAATCATGGAAACTAATGACCACAATTTGGCAATGCACAATAGTCATTTAGCGAACTGAATTTCTGACATTATATAATCGTCCCATTGTGAGCAGCTACATTAGTTTTATTCACAAGTTAACACGTAATTTAATTTTAGATGTTACCTGCAATGGATGCATGATGAATGTGCATACCATCATGTAGTGCAGTTTTATTGTGCTTTTGTGCAATAAATAAAATTTCATATGATGCATATTGCATTGCATTCCCTTTAAGAAACACATCATATGAGTATCATAGTATATCTACAGAAATACAAATGTACCAGTGTGGATGCACTCATGCACACGTTTCGCCGCAAGAACAGAATTTGCCGATAGCAGCCAATGACATTACTCACACACAGAATTTAACTTTCAATTACACGTGGTTAACACATACAGCTCACAGGGGGCATCTTCGCCTAAGAGCTGTAGCTTTGCATTGGTGCATGAGTGAGCTAAAAAGGGTAAAGTTCAGATCTTTGATATCAAATGTATAAAAAGTTCTGCCACAATACGCTTTTTGTTGCATTTATTCTTCAGCATGCCCTTGCATTTATCATTGTGTGGAGTCAGATTTTACTGAATATGTTGGCCATGCACTGCATTGATACCCACACAGAACTAAAAAAATTCCAGCATGACGGGAGCATACTGTATGTTACACCCTTTCTTGGGAAACATTTAGTCATTACTCCTGTTTTTGTTTTAGGCTTCCGGGTATGAATCTACTGTAGAGAAGGAACACCGTGGCCCCACTTCTGTCAAAGGAACCAGAGTCGCCTGGGCAGATGAAGATGGATTGTGCAACCGGCAGTGAAGAGCTGTGATCTTGTAATTTGCAAGTGTATGAACAGTCACGTTAAGTTAATCTAACACCAATTACATTACCTTGTCAAATTTTGTGATTTTGTAATGCGCAAGTTTATACACAGTTACATAGAGTGAGCTGTAAATAAGCCTTGGGCAAGTTTGTGATCACGCAGTTTGGTGGTTTTTACAGCACATACGTTTTACAAATATTATCCCACTCTCTTACTTTTCTTTCCTTTTTTTCAGTTGTGTATTTGCAGTGTCAACAGCGTCAATATGCTTTTTTAACTTTTGATGCCTCTAATGTAAATTTTTTATCGTTCTAGATAGTTTACTTGTTAACTACTATGTATGAGGGGAAGTCAAGAAGTAAAGGCACATTTGAGAAACGGTACACTTATTCTAATGATAGAAAACTGAAGCATACATTATTTTTGCTACATTACCTGCCTGGACTTCAACGCACTTTGTGCAACGTTTCACAAGTTTCTTGATTCCGTTAGAAAAAAAAGATTTTGGTTGCACCTGAAGCCAATTTTGCATAGCGTCATGACTTCTGCGTCAGTAGCTAATCTTCTTCCCCCGAGTGCTTCTTTCAATGGTCCAAACTTACAAAAATCGCTTGGAGCCAGGTTTGGATTGTGTAGTGGGTGTTCCAGCAATTCAAACCCAACTTTATTGTTTTGGCAGTCCGCTTGGCAGAATGTGGCCGTGCATTATCTTGCTGCAGGATGACACCTTTTCGCAGTTTTCCATGACATTTGGATCTGACTGGAGGTTTCAGTTTGGTTCGCAACACATTACATTAGTTCATACTTCACAGTTTCGCCTCTTGGGGTAAAATGAACGGCTACGACACCGTCCTTGTTCCAGAATAGTGTTAATCTTATGAGCTCATGCTTGACGTTCAGATTCCTTAAATTCTGGTGATGAGTGTTTCTAAATTATGCTTGCAGCTTTACCTTCCAGTTTGTGATGATGTATGTTCCATATACAGCAACAATTTGCTGTAAAAAAATCCCATCTCCCTCACGAGGATAACGGGTGAAATGTTTATGAGAGATATGTGAAAACTTTGTGCCTTATGATGTGCTGATAATCCATTTGGGACCCACCTTGCACACACTTTAGAAAAATTTAGCCTGTTTTGTAAGATGGAATACGGTGAACCAAAACTGATATCTAAAGTATTGGCGATTTCGTCCGCTGTGATTCGTCTGTTTTCCATCACGATACCCAAACGTTGATGGTCTGCTCGATCTTTCTACATCACAAAGTTATTCCATGTTCGACACGCACTATTGATTCAGAGATCTTACTTTGTGATAAACAAATGTCACCATAATGTACTTGCATTCGACAAAAAATTTCTGCAGGCTTAACACCTTCCGCAGAGAAAAGCGAATCACTGCCCTCATTTCCTCCCTGGTGAAGATCGACAATGGGACTGCCATGTTTAACGGTCTGCTACACTCTGACTAAAGCGGGAATAAGACATACCAGAGAAATGTTGCAGGCGACGCTAATACTATACTCGGCGACAACTTATTTTATTTATTTATTTATTTGGATACCCTAAGGGCCCGGTGGGCATTACATAGGGGGGGATTAATTGGAAGTGAAAGATAGTCACAATTCAGGTATACAGTAATTGAAACGGTAATACTTTCAACACAATACGAAAATGAACAGATGATAATTGAGGCATACAAAGAAAGAAGTAATATAAATACAATGCTAACCACATGATTAACAAATATCAGGCATACAGGAAAAAAAAATATTATTAATACAATGCAAACCACATGACTTACAAATATCAATGGTGTCGGGGTGATTATTTTCCATGTTTGTACAATTTCTGAGATGATCACAATGAATGAACCCATGCGGTATACGTACAAAAAATGATTTATAAAAAAGTGGTATCGCGCTCGAGAAACGAGTGGAGCGCTAACTGGAAGGACTGGTGATCGTTGATGGTGGCAATGCTAGATGGAAGTGAATTCCATTGATCTATTGAGAGTGCGAGAGGTGAATTGCGGTATTTATCGGTGTGAGAAAAAATTGGTTTGACTTTATAGGCGTGGTCTAATCTAGAAGAGATGTGGTGCGCGGGATAAATGTGAGATCTCGAAAAGGGCGTGCCGCTATGGTAGAGGGTGTGAAAGAAGGATAACCGGGCAAGTGTTCGGCGCAAGGCAAGTGAATGCATATCAAGGGTGCTTTTTAGTTTTGTGACACTTTGAAAACGAGAATAAGATGATAAGATGAACCGGGCTGCTTTGTTTTGGACCGCTTCGAGCTGATCTGTCCAGGTGATGTGATGGGGATGCCAAATAATAGATGCGTATTCTAACGAGGGACGAATGAGTGAGTTGTAAGCTAATAACCTGGTGTCATGGTTCGCGAGATAAAGGCGTCGCTTCAAGAGACCGAGCTTTTTTAAGGCTTTAGAGGTTATGTATTCTATGTGGTCATTCCAGGTCAAGGCCGAGTTGAATATAACACCTAAGTATTTATATGTCAAAATTGAGTCAATTATGATGTTGTCAATTGTGTATGAATTGTTCTGAGAATTCGTTTTCATGCTAAACTTAAGGTGTTTTGTTTTATCTATGTTGATTTGCATCTGCCATAAGGAACACCAATCTGTTAGTTTACTGAGGGCAGACTGTAAGTGAACAATGTCGGTAGAAGTCCTTATTTCCTTGTATATTATGCAGTCGTCTGCAAACAGTCTTATTGAGGCATTTATGTCGGTTGATATGTCATTAATGTAGATTAGGAACAAAAGTGGCCCCAGCACTGACCCCTGTGGTACCCCTGATATGACGCGTTCGCCGTTCGAGATATGACTTTGTATTTTCACAAACTGCTTGTGGTTTGATAGGAACTGTTCGATCCATGTCGTTGTTTTGTGGTCAAGTTGGAGATTGCGTATTTTTAGGATTAAACGGTTGTGAGGGACGCGATCGAATGCCTTCGAAAAATCGACGAAGATTGCGTCGACATACAGAGACGAGTGCAGTGATTGATGAAGATCGGTTACTAATTCGAAGAGTTGAGATTGGCAGGACAGGTTTTTGCGAAAGCCATGCTGGTTTATGAGAAGAAGGTTGTTTTCGTTAAGATATAACATGATATGTTTGTGTATTATATGTTCCAGTAACTTGCAGCTGATTGAGGTTAATGATATAGGCCTGTAGTTGCCTGGAAGCGAGCTGTCACCGGATTTAAATATAGGTATAATGAACGCTGACCTCCAGTCGTCTGGCACGCATCCGGTGTCGATGGATTGCTGAAATATTAGAGAAAGTAAGTAGGCTGAGTGATGCTTGGTAAGCTTCAAAAGTTTAGCGCTGATTCCGTCGGGACCTGGACTTGTTTTAAGCGGGAGGCGTTCTATTGCACACTGTACGCCGTGTGCTGTAACTATAATGGGTGCAAAAGGAAGTGTAATGTGAGGTTGAACGAGCGTAAGTGAACTATCCAGAGGTAGTTCGTCTGTAAATACCGCGGCAAAGTTATTGTTGAAAACATTGGCGCATTCAGCTACCGGTAATGCATTGCCATCGTCCCCTTGGAGCGTTGGCACAGAGTGATTATTTTTTGGATTTACGACTTTCCAAAATTTTTGAGGATCGTTTTTTAACATGTTAGGAAGCGTGAAGTTAAAGTACTCGAGTTTGGCGTCATGAATAGTTTTTTCTACCCGCACAGATATGGATTTGTAATTCTGCCAGTCAGAGGGCGTGTTTGTTTGTGACGCCTTCTTGTACGCCCTTTTTTTCTTGTTTAAACATCTCTTTACTTCTTGTGTGAACCAAGGATCGTCTTCTCGTGATTTTATGATACGTTTGGGCACGCAGGAGTCTTCTATCTCTTTTAACTTATCTCGAAATAGGCACCAGTTATGATTAGTCGAACGGTTCTCGAAGTTTTCTTGGAAGTCGATTGTAAATTCTTGCAGCATTTGGTTGATCTTCTGAGTTTCGGCTCGCGCGTAGTTAAGGATACATTTTTTTGTTCTTGTTTTGTCAGCACAAGGAAGTGAAAAAGAGCACTGCACTACTTTGTGGTCACTAATGGATTCTAGGACGTGCGATTTGGCAATATCGGGGTTGTTTGTGAGTAAGAGGTCTAAAATGTGATTACCACGCGTGGGGTCGTGAACTAGTTGTGTGAGGTTATGATAGTGAAGTGAGTTAACAAAACCAAGGTATTCAGCACGGCAAGAGTGTGACCTACTCGATGTTGATGACCAGTCTAATGCAGGGTAATTGAAATCACCACCTATTATTAGGAGGCAGTCGGGAAACCTATTTGTAACTAGCTCGAGTGCTTCGTTGAATAGTTCAGCGAAATCTGGACGGCAGTCCGGTGGCCGATAGCAGACCCCTAAAACGCACCGCAAATGACCGAACTTTAGTGAGACCCAGAGGGCCTCTAGGGGAGAGTCGACTGCAATGATGGACGGCTCATAGTACTCTTTCACAGCAATTAGCACACCACCACCTCTAGAGACAGTCCTATCTTTGCGGAAGATTACAAATGATGAGGGGAACGCAAGGTCACTACTATTGATATCATCAGAAAGCCATGTTTCAGTGCCAAGAATGATATCTGATGAAGTAGAATGAATGATCGCTTTCAACGAGTCAAGCTTTGGAAAGATGCTGCGAAAGTTGGCCAACAGCAGCGATACCGGGCTTTTATTAGACTGCGCGTTGAGAGTAGTAGCACGCTGTCATTTGGTTTGACGAATTTCGGCTTCCCCAATACGTATTACTTTGCCCGAGGCAGCATCATACCTGTAAATTCCGCTGCGCATGTGTAGCTTGTTAAAGTGCATAGAAAAGCGTTCATTTGGCTTCCGCTGGTCTTTCGCGAAGTCACGCAGTTTCTTTCGCGCAAGCTGGATGGCTGGGGAAAAATCTTCTTCTAACCAAACTTTCGGTTCGTCCAGGTTCTTCAGCTTGCTGGCGTTGCCCAGAGCAATCATCTTTGACTTGAAGTTCAAAAACTTCACAATTATGGGCCGCCTCGCCCCTTCTCGACGATGGCCTACACGGTGCGCACGTTCGATGTCCCCAGCCTCAATGCCGAGGTGCTTCCTAAAAAATTCTTTAACGATTCGCTCCGATTCGGCGTATCCCTCCAGCGCATCCTCGGGCAGACCTTTGATTATTAGATTATTTCTTCTCATTCGATTGTTCATGTCGTCTACTGCATCCCTAATTTCAGAATTGGTTCTTTCTATGTTAGTTTTGACTTCCTTCACGCAGTCAGCCACTGCATCGATGTTTTCAAACTTAGTACCGTTTTCTATGCTTTTTTCAAGAGCGAGAACACGGTCCTTCATGCTGCTGATTTCACTCTTGATCTCGTTCAGGGAGGCAGTAGTTTCGGCATGGCATTCCTTAATCAGTGTCAATACGTCATCGATCTTTGGTCCAGGGTTTGCCTCCACATCACCGGCGCTGAGCAATAGTAGGGCAAAACAAACAGACAGCAAAAGCGACGTAGGCCTTGGGAGGATGTTGCGGAACCAACCCGCTCGCGTTATGCAACACTTGTCATGATTTCCCTTTAGGCCCCAGCCAGAAACAAAACATCCAATTCGCACACGGTACGTGAAAGCGTCGACACCCATTGACACAGGAAGAACACTCAGTAACGGGGATCTACAGCCGCAAAATTTGTACCTAGGCAGTCTAGCAAAACAAGTGCAAAGCCAACCTAGAAGTGCAAAAAAGCAGGTTGTAGCATCTGTCAGCGGCGGCCGAAGATCCCGGAGTGGTGTTGACAGGACCGAGTATTTATGGCTTTGCGGTGCAGTCCTGCTCTGTTGGTGGCGCTCTCCTTTCTGTTGACGAAAGATGTTGAATCACCCAGCCAGGTAATCACCTCGGTGATGCCCGATACGGTGACGACTGCGCAGATCCACTGGCACGGGACTTTATCCAGGAACTTGAACGACGCAGCCGAAGATCCCGGAGTGGTGTTGACAGGACCGAGTATTTATGGCTTTGCGGTGCAGTCCTGCTCTGTTGGTGGCGCTCTCCTTTCTCTTGTCTCCTTTCTCTTTATCTTGACAGTGGAGCCAAGGCTACGGAGCCGGGGCTTCCGCACATTCGTGTGGCGCCACAAGTAGTACAGCAGCTTGCGGCTGATTTCGGTTTTGCTCGCTCACATCGTTCACGCGTTAAAAAAACATATACACGAGAAATGTGAATGGGAGAGACATTTTGATTGTTCAGTGTACATTTTAGTGTCATATTAAGAGTATATTTTTCTAGGAGAACGAAACAGTGCGTTTGCGGCCGCACACTGACCCACTACGTCATGGATGCCTTGTTTGCTTTGGAAAACGGGCGTGCTGAAAAGGTGGTGCTGTCTAAGAAATGGAAAGAACAGGAAGGCATTCTTGCAAAGTGAGCAATAACTGTATTTTACATATGACTTTCAGCTACTGTTTCAGTCTAATAATAAATAAAGCAGCATTTATTTCAGCAAGGCAAATGAAATTATCAGCAAACTTAAGCACTATTTTTTAGCGCGGTAGCAGGCATGCATTTCGGTTCTGAAGCTTCCACAGTGCTGTCAAGAAAAGTTGTCGCCGAGTGCAGCAGTGTTAACAAACCCTAGTGGGAGAGATAGCAAAAGTCGCTTTACTTTTTCACTTCCCCTCGTATATATACATCTGATTATCTTACAAATAATTTTTATTTATGCAAGTGATCTTTTCCTTAGTATTGTCGCTTTGCCATGCTGTAGGCAGTTTACACATTAAGTACCTTTTTCGAAGTTCTGTGCTCTATCAAGAAACTAATATTTATAGATGTAAACACATGTTGTGCTAAGAAATAAACATCGTTGTTTGAAAGTTGTGTTCACTTATTTTGGTCAGTTGGACAGGAACTTTGCTAACATGCGTAGAACTTCAGTCACTAACTTCAGGCATCACTATAGTTAAATGTTTACTCAGATGTGCTGGCACACTGTCACAATATTTCCTGTGTGAACATTTGTGGTCTTTACATATAATTTATAGTATACAGTAAACTTGGTGTACCTAACACAATTTTAAGCATGTGGTGCGTTGAAGAACATTATGAAAAGCTTTATTGCACATTACAGCAACATTTATTACAGCTATATTTCCTGCTTGAGATCATCCCACTTTGGGGCGATGGCCAAGTGTAGGTGTAGGCCCTTCCGTGACGCAAGCCAGGGTGACTAGGGCATGCAGCACAGAAGGGCCTGCATTTACATTCGGCCGTTCTCCGAAAGTAAGAGTAATCTCCATTAGGCAAGATGCATCAACCAAGCTTCAATGACCAATAGTCAAAGAAACATTGGTAACAGGTATTTAGGACGCTTAAAAGCAGTGTAATTTTCACTTTAACGTTCTGTTAGCATCTATTGAAAGTAATAAAGGAAATTTCAATTGGTTATCGGAGGCCAATAGTCGACTAAATGTTGGTTGCTGGTATATATGACGTTTAAAAACGGTCTAACAACTTTCAATTGAACGTTCCTTTAGCTTCTATTGAAAGTTATTAAGGAAATTTCTATTGGTTATCGGTGGCCAATAGTCGACGGAATGTTGGTTGCTGGTATATAGGACGGTCTAACGACTTTCAATATACCGTCGGTAGGTTCTATCGACTTTTCCCAATTAACTGTCTATTGACGGTTGGAACAAATTTTTGTAAGGGACGTTACAAATTAAGGGTGGTCAACCCGAGCTCTTGAATTTTTCGCCAGGTGCTCTGGCATAGATGGAAGAAGCACGCCTTTATCGTGACGTCTTCTCCAAAGTCGGCTTTTACAGCATTCATGATCGCCTTTTCAAAGTCGCAGATAATGACATCCGGATACAAAGTCAGTCCAAGGAGTTCGCACTGGTCACGCAGTGACCTGAACAGATCGTCGTACGGTTCCTAGTTTTTCCTTGTCAAGAAGGCATAAGCAATTGACACAGCGCCCTCACCTAGCGTTACAAGAAAAATGTATAGCTGCAGAAATCCCTTGGAAGCGAGATCGAAGTTTCCGTCAATAAATCAGGTGCTGCTCTCGGCTCATAATTTCAAGCACGTTGCGCTGGCAAATACAAGCAGTCTGTTTTAAGTCTTTGGGCCAGTATCGTAGCAAAGGAAGTGCTCTGGACGGTTGCACGCGGCCATAGTCCAAGGTGCCGGAATAACAAGTTCCCTGAGGCTCATAGGATTCGGTGGGTACATTTCGCTACGCTGCTGGCGATAATGCCAGTTGGTCTGTGATTATTGCGCCCCGTCTGTATTCTCGCCTTTTGCGCCGTGGAAATAATACAGATATATATTTCTTGCACATTAAATATGAGTAAATTGCAATCTTCGCGCGGATCTTTTTTTTTTTTTATTTGCAATGAGAAATAAAGAATTGCCGACTTGAAGGCGCAATGTTTAAGGGGCCCCGGTCTGGGGACGTTTTTTCTGACAGCGCAAATGGGGACATTTTTTCCGGGGACGTGTATTCAGGGGACGTATCTTCCGGGGACATTTATTCCGGGGACGTTTTTTTCGGAACCCGTGCACGAGCGCTGCGTTTAGCATTTGTTTTTAATTCCAGGTTTTACAACTGTGATAAAAACGTCCAGCCTGTCACAGGACCCCTGGCACGCGTGTTTCATAGATGTTAACGTTTTAGATTGGGTTATAAGAATAACGCACAAAAAATAAAGGAAAACGTGATTTCGCAAGCGCTGTTCCTGCATGGCCAACGCTTTCATCTCTGTTGCGACGGCTTCGGCAAAGCAAGCGTAGAGAGCCTAAACCTTATTCAAACAAAGGAGTGGGATGATTCAACTAAAAATATTTGGGTCTCGTGAACACTGCCGTGCGTTATACTGAGTGCGATATGGATTGCTGCAGTGCTAGATTAGAACTTTCTGCTCACATACTTTTTCGGGGTCAGTGAAATTTTAATAAAAGCTAAAATAATCCAACATCATTCGCTACGTCTCAATGCTACAGCTATTCCGCCGAATAGATGCCAAAAATATCAATGCGATGTCCTAAATAATTTCACTGGATCCCCTGCTTGGAATGTGTGAATAGAAGCTTTAATTTGAAAAGAAAAAAGCAAAGCGAAGTCGAAGCGACAACAATCCCGGTCAGAGTACATACATTACGGCGCTTTCAGGGAAACCTTGCTCACAGTGAAGGAAATATGGATGAACCTTATTTCTTCTACGTTTTTTATAAGGCCTACACGCTTTAGAACAAAACATACCTGTTGTAAACCTCGGCTAGCCATTCGAGGAAATGCTGGCCTCAAATATTCATTTACATTCCATGCAACCATGAGCCCCATGAATTTGTCGCTGATGGAGTCATTTCACTGTGAATAATTTCTGCTGTTGGTGTTACCACAATTTTATTTTTGCATCACGTGCAAGCTTTCGGTATGTAACTGCCCAAAGTACACCTTGTGAGGTCTCAAAATTCTCTTGTAGTTCTAGAAGTAGCAAAAACAACAACAAAAAAAAAAACAGGGCGTAATGAACCTTTTCCATTTTGCTGTGACTCCTGGTAGAGATTTCAACAAAGTGAAAGACTAGTAACTAATGCTATTCTGGTAGCTTATGAATGGATTTCACACACTAAGATTTTTTTGCCTCTTTTTTAAGAGGCTTTCTATATTTAGAAGAGAAAAATGAGCGAGTTGGTATTGATTCATACTTAGGGCTGTGCAGCGCTCACAAAAAGGGACAAGGAACGGAAGAAGTACACAGGACAAGCGCTTGTCCTGTGTACTTCTTCTGTTCCTTGTCCCTTTTTGTGAGCGCTGCACAGCCCTAAGTATGCTTTCTATATTATTGAGCCGGCAAACAGTCCTGTTGAAACCTTTTGGTAAAGCGAAGTCTACAAGCGTGTTATCGTCATTGACAGCTTAGAGAGAGAGATGGCACCCAACTTCTATGAAAGGTAGCGGAAGGAGTAGAAACTTCCGAGAGTTCCGTTCGGTTCATGGCGGTGTGTAACGCAAAAAAAAACGCAGAGCAGAAAATACGCTGAGTACCACCAGTTAGAAATGAGCGCTCTTTGTCAAGTCTGTCTTTTTTTTTTTTTGCTGCGTTGGTGCGCTGTTCCACGCCGTTCTAAGAAAGGATCGAGGCAAATTCCGCTGATTCGTCCGGCTTAGTAAGTTTCGCCCAACTTCCTTCGTTTTCCTTTCTCCCTTTTGAAGAATCCTGTCAACAGTATACTGCTTTATTATAATTGTTGGGGGGTAGCATCCCATGCTTTCTATTCCCTCTCCCCTACCCCTCTTCCCTCAGCATGGGCTCCATGAATTTCTCTAGATAACCATAGCTAATTGGGCTTAAGGATAGGGAGCCTAGTGTTCAAGTGGACACAGCGACTGCCAACAACGCGGGAGGTACACGTTTTTTTTAACGCGTGAAAAGGTACGCTGGCCTAGTGTTACCTGTTCGGGCACTCATTTCTCAACAAGGTGGACCCTCGTTTCCGCTTTAAACGCGAGTGCGTTAAACTGCTTGTTTCGCAAGAATTCCTATGTCGGCGGCGGCGTCGCAAACATGGCGGCGGTTTTGGACGCCCGCTTCGAACTGAATTTCGCGTTGATGTGGACGGATCCACTTCTTTCGTAGCAAATGACTGTAAAATGGCTTCGCTTGCCTTCAGGTAGCTTCGACGATCAAGGATTACGCATAACTTGGCTTAGTTTTTGAGATCGCTAACATCCCTTGGCTTAACTAGAAGATCGGTGTAAATAAATCTGCAACGTAAAAATTTTCGCTTTTGGTTTGTAGTCTATAGTTATTTACATTTATCGCATCTCGCACAAAGTCACTGTACTAATGCAACAATGTTTACAGCTCTGGACCTAGCGAACACACCCGGCCGTCACACGAAGAGACCGATGAAGCCATGAAGAGAGTTCGCGAGCACATGGCAACATTCGCCGCACGTTTCGTTAGTTACACCGCTTACCGCGTAGCCGAATAATGACTGTCGGTGACTGGAAATCACTTCTAATATCCTCTTGAACAAACACACACATATTGCAGTTCCGCCGAGCGTAACACGGCATCGAGGCGAAAATATCGGTCACTTGTGAACACACGATATAGCAACGCGCCGGACGGTCTGGACATTGGAAATATCGGTCTGGACAACATTGGGCCGGCGCCGCCCAATGTTGCCCGCGTGCAGCGTATACCTTTGCGCTACTCTGAATTTTTCCAGTGACTCTAATGACGAGTCGCTGGACAAATGCCGACTGTACAGAGGGCAGAGATGTTTGGAGTCTTGGCTGGTGCGAGGGGGAGGTGCGCGGACACTCATGGGAAGAGTGAGGAACTCGCGCACTGCGGCTGGGATGGCGGAGGAACCGCGACGCTTAGTGCGTGTATGCAGAGGCTCCGGCTGACCCGAGCGTTTATCCACACGTACTGTTGACGATAAGGGGGTGTCCGTCAGGGAGCCGTCGAGTAGACGACAGAGCAGGCGCATTTGGGTCAGAGCACGACGTCGTTGCAGAGGACGCCACTTGGCCATCTTCAGGCACGTAGCGTAATCCGCCGGCGGAGCGTGCGTAGATGGTGCGCGAGGCTCTTTGTACGCTTTCGATGCGGGCGATAAGGTGATGCTGGTTGGGTGACCATAGGCCGCAGCCACATTCAAGGATAGGCAGCACGAGTGATATGTACAGAAGGGCAAATGTTGAGGGGCCGCATGGTTTAGAGACTCTGGACACGAAGCCAAGGACGCGGCGGGACCTAGCAACGACGCTTGCAACCTAAAGGCTGATGTCCAGAGTGCTGGTGAACGTGACACCTAGGATTTTCAGCGAATCCTTCGTGGGAAGAGGGATACGGCGCATAGAGTATGAGGGCTTCGCAGGCAGGCGAGCATTCGAGAACTTCATTACACTGCTTTTAGCGGGGGACAGCTTCAGGTGGTTTGAAACGATCCAGGAGTCGATCACTATTAAGTACTCCTGGAGATCCTGACTTGTGGTAGAAAGAAGGATAGGGGCAAGGATGGACGTGTACGTCGTCCGCGTACGGCACAAGGAGGAAACGGTTGTCCTGGGGCATGTCGTTGACGTGTATCAGGAAGAGGTTCGGCCCAAGGACAGAACCCAGAGGCACACCTGAGGGCACAGGTATCCTCTTAGAGTGGGCGCCACGATATACGACACGTTGGCTGCGCCCGATCAGAAAGTTGGCCAGCCACCTGAGCAGGCATCCGCGAATTCCTGATTCCTTCACCATGTCCAGCAAGAGGGAAATGTTGAGGGTGTCGAAGGCATTGCTCAGGTCGAGCTGAATGAGATCGCTTGCTGTGCGGTTGTCAAGATTGTGACTTACAGTTTGGTTCAGGGTAGCCAGGGCTACACTGAACTAGGTTTTATTGCCGCCCCGATCGCCTTCGCTAATCTGCCAAGACAGAAGGAAAGGAAGCCACCCTGCAAGTGAATGAAGGGGGATCAGTGCTCATGACAAAACTTGCAAAGAAAAAATTTGTTTATGAAGTCATGCAATAAAACCCAGTTTTTCAATAAGTGCTCTTTTATTCTCTTGCATCTCTACACGAAGACACATAACTGAGCTTTTCTGGTAGTAGTCTGGTTTTAGTGTGTATAGTTGTATGCATACCACGAATTTATTTGAAATTATACTGGGTAACATTGCAACATACATTTACATCTGCGGGACACGGCGGTGACGCTGGTAGTAAAAGGGGGAACGGCTTTGCATAAATTCACGTCGTAAACAGTTAAACTTTAAAAAGGGCGAGACACTAGCGGGCAGGTTTTATTTCCTAGATCTTGAAAGGTACTCAAGCGGCTGATATTCGTCAAATGCAGTGCGACTGGATTTGTGGAATATCCCCCCCCCCCCTCTCCTAAGTAAACCTCTTAGAGTACAAACAAAATAAGCTTCGCTAAAAGTACCATTGAACTTTGGGAAGACTTCCGAACGCCGACAAACACAGTCAAACCAATCATAGCGCGTATTTTGCGCTACGCACTACAAGAGCGCCAGGTGCCCGATGAAGTTTCCGAAAGTAGCCGTACGCTTACTACCTGCCTACTTTATTCTAACTAGAAAACAAGCACTTTTAGCTCACCAAAATACCACCCGTACTTCAAGTTACACTGAATGTCAAAATATACAACGAAAAAAAATAAATACCCTGCATGGCAGCTGCTGCGGGGAACGCGCTCGGAACCTGCTTTGGAAACGCATACGTCTTTTTTTTTTTTCAACATTTAACGTGCTCCATGCTCGTTAATGTTATTGTCCCTGTAGTCTGATAATTAATGAGCATCTTAGGCCACAAATGTTAATAACTTAACGGTTCAAGCCAGCACCGAGTTCGGTTTCATGCGCCCGCAATATGCACGGGATCGAGCGGCGCGTCGTCTGCTATCGCTGCTCCTTGGGCCCCTCGAGAGGGCGCGCGTGTAGTTGTCGCTACTTTTAAAACATACAGGGACCTTAAGCTTGGGCATGTAAACGCTATCCCGCTATACTAAAACGGGCTGTCCGCAACGGACGCTTGCGGCACGGTAACGCCATTCCCTTGAACTTCCGCTATCACGTTAACGCTAAACTATAACTGTCCACTGTGTGTGTGCGGGTGGATATCGCTATCGCGTTGAGCTCTTAAAGGCGAAGCTTAAAGTTACCGACAACTGCCCAGAACATGAAATGAGATGGCACCACTGATGGGAAGATTGTCCGTCACATTGACTCTAACAAACCCTGTTTTTTTTTCGTGAGAGGTGGATTTGAAATTTTTTTGTCTCAATTGAAAGTCGCGAAAAGTGACCTGCGGCGCCTCTGGCAGCAAAAACATGAACTATCCGATGAACCCGGCCACGGGACCGTTGATTGCTCTGCGCGGTGGACGATCTTTTGTTAATATCGCAATATTTTTTTGTTTCCTTATATCAGAAAGTGTTACTGCATAAATATACATATGCGGTGAATGACGGGGACGGACAAAAACCAGCCGAGACTATCCATATAATTGCTATCGCAATAAAATGTACATATAGGCCAGCGTTAGTAGTACGCAATAAAGTGGCGCTGCCTTCGCATGGCATAATGATCCCATGCTCGTCAGCGCCTCTTGAGCACCTTTTCAGCGTGCTCGTGCAACTGTGTACGCAGTTTCCAGGTCGCTAAGATTTTGGAGTGGCATGGTTTTGCTACCTACCCTTCCTCTCAGATATGACGCGTGCTGCTATTCGGCGCGGCCGCGCATACGCGTAGTGACGTTTTCGAGGACATGGCTTGGTTCGTGCATCGAGAGAGTAACGACGCCGGGACAAGCAACCCATGACACAGGCGCACGCAACCTGTGACGAATGCGCACACAAGGAGGTACAAATGCAGAGAAGGTGTATAATGTGCCACATCATCTCAATGTAAGAGCTAGTTGTCTTCCAAGATAGTTGAAAAGCTCTAAATAAAGGTGGTTAAGCATAGTTACAGGAACTCCTGCGAAAGCAGAACAACGATAGCTTTCACAAATCGCGAGAAGGGCTGGTGGCATCGCTATCAATTCTCAGCGCTGCAGGACGAAAGGTGCATCTGTGGCCAGAGCCTTTCAGGTCTTGAAAATCAGTTCTGCGGAATCCCGCAAGGAGGCGGAAGCACAACGCCACAAGGCCACAAAGCCACCCCGGACCAGGACGAATTTTTCGACAACTAAGAGGCTTTATTTCTGAGAAATCCGTTTGGATTTTTTTGTAACTTTGTGCTACAAATGGGTGGTTGTCTATTTTCCCTTTCTGAGCCTTTCAGGTCGAAAAATCCTGCTTGTAAAATGACTACGTGCTTTTGGGATTAACTACTGCAGCTACAAACACTGCGAAGGGTGAGCTTTCTGTCGGGCCATAATAGAACAGGTCGAGAAAAATCAGTTCTCGGTCCCTTTAAACGTCCTCCATATATTTTTTTCGTTTAATACCTTTCACCTTCATGCCCACAAAGCCACCCGGTGCTTACTTATGGGCTGCAGAAGGAAGCGTCTTTCCTGGCCTCGAGCCACTATTACTGACTCACGCATGATCAAAAAAAAAATTTCTGGTGGCTTTTATTCACTGAAAGTGCAAAGAACGTCACAGAGGGTCGACCATGAAAGAAGCGTGGAAAACTGTGAAGAAGAAACCTCCGCTTAAGGTCAAAAGAGGAGATCAAATCTCGTGATATTATATTACAGTTTAACTTCATGGCCTATAGTTAGTTAAATTGGGTTTAATGGCGCAAAAGCAACTGAGGCTAAGCTGCGCCAGACACAGGGTGTTTTGTGGTAATCAGGACATTATATGTAATTCTAAAGCCTATGTAGGAAGCCGCTGTGTTTTAGGAAATCAATGACATTTGACAGGGGAACCAGTGCATCATCTCCTAGAATGAGACTCGGGTGCATAGGTATCTGATGTTTGTATAGTTCTCTGAAGTACTTTTTTCTTTCTGTTTCGCCATGTGGGCAGGTGATAAGGATATGTACAACTGTCAATGGCTGCTGGCATTTTTCACATTGCGGCATGTCTTCCTTTCTAAGCAAAAAGTTGTGTGTGAGGTGAGTGTGCCCAATTCGAAGTCTGCATAGAATAACCTCAATGAACCGTTGTTGATGATAGCACGTCTTCCATTCGCCTATTGTGGGCTTCACCAGATGAAGCTTATTAGTTGTACAGGAGTCCCACTGTTGCTGCCATTTCGATAACACCGCTAAGCGGACAGCACGCTGGCTATCTTTGTAGGGAATATTTATGTTTTTAATGGCATTTTGTGCTGCTAGAGATACACATTCGTCTGCCTTTTCATTGCCTGGGATCCCTACGTGACTTGGGACCCAGCAAAAACGGATGGTCACACCAGTACTGTTTAAAACAATCATGTTTAAAATATCACCGATTAACGGTTCACAATCAGATTTTAGATTTAGCGCCTGTAGTGCACTTAATGAATCAGTGTATATGACTGCTTTTTTGTGTTTACCTGTGATGATTTTTTGCACTGCTTCCCGTAGGGCGTAGACTTCGGCGCTGAAAATGGACATGATATGAGGCACTCTAATGCCGATAGCACTTTCCTCCATCACAACTCCGACTCCGACGTGGTTTTTAGTTTTCGAGCCATCCGTGTATACATCGGTATAATCTTTGTATTTATCCTGAAGTGCGCGGAATTCCTGGGTTAGGTGCTCTTGTGCGGTGTCTTTTTTCTTCAGACGAGCCAGTGAAAGATCACAAAGCTGCGTCAGATCCGACCACGGCGGCAGTCTCGGCGGTTTCTTGGTGATATTTATAGCATCATTAGAAATGTGATATGCGTGGCAGTGCTCTTCGAAACGTAGACTGAGTGGTTTGATGGAGTGTGGTTTGTAGAGTAGTGTAAGCGTGTTCATTCTAAAAAGACAGGGCGTGCAAACAAGGACACAAGAAAGAAGTCAGGACACCACAAACGCCGACTAACAACTGAAGAGACGCACAACGGCTGGAAAGAAAGAAGGCACGAAAACTTATCTGCGCATGCCCATGCAACAGGCGAACCTATCAATCCGGCACGCGTGGCGGTCTACGTTGAAGATAACTGTTAAGGCATTTGATTTCATCTTTATGCAAGTTAATCGACGGTTGGCTCACGCATGCGTTACCACTATTCTCGATATGCCATGCTTCTATCATCAGGCGCGTTTCTTCATTTCTATGACGGTACAACACTGCGCATTCATCGAATTTTGGCGTGCACTTACAATCTCGACAATGTAAAGATAGATTAGAAGGTGAGCCTCCTGTTAGCGATCTCTTATGTTCTAATAATCTCTGGTTGATGCATCGGCCCGTCTGTCCTACGTAGAAGCGGCCGCAGCTGAAAGGGATCTTATACACCACACTCGTACGGCAATCAGTGAATTTGTTGGTGTGTTTTACGAAACAAATATCGGTCCGCTTCTTGTCTTTTACTCGCTCATTCTTCCTCTGCACAGCGGCGCAAATCTTACCTAGCTTATTGGCAGCCGTGAAAACAACATTAACGCCGTATCTACTTCCTACTTTCTTTAGCCTGTGAGACACGCAATGAATGTACGGTATACCTACGACACGTTTCTTCTTATCGCTTTCTGCAACCATGCTCGGACTTAACACAATAGACTTCTTTAAACGTTCAGCGACCGTGGCCACTGCATCACGAGGATACCCTACATCTAAAAGACGCGTAACCTGTGCGTTAAAGCTATCACTCATTTTGTGCTCACACGACTTGGTGAGGGCTGATTTAAGGCAAGACATGGCGATACCGTTTTTTACAACCTTCGAGTGCTTCGACGAAAAATTTAACAGCGGTTTCGAAGATCTAGGAGAATACTGCCAGCACACGTGGTTCTTCTGGAACGTTAAAGAAATGTCTAGAAATTGTATTCCATTATTCTGAGGCACCTCTTTAGTAAATCTCAGCCCACCTCCATTAATTTCAAATTTTTCGCTCACGGAAGTTACCACCTTTTCAAAGTCCTCACCACTACAAAAGATCAAGTAATCGTCCACATAACGAAAAACCTTAATAACCGAATTACCTAAGGCGCCTTCCAAAAGATTGTCAATCTTGCTAAGGTATAAATCACTAAGAACCGGAGCAACCTTAGAACCAATACATATCCCTGATTTCTGCACATAAACGCCTTCCTTCCAACCTACAAGCGTCGACTTTAAATACATGGAAAGGATTTCTAGAAAAGCCCCGGTAGAAACACCACATTTATCGGTGAAAACGGTCTGGTGCGCTTGTTCGTTAATACATTCATTAACACAATTTAACAACTCCTCATGCGGCAAAGAATAATACAGGTCTTCAATATCCATACTAAAAGCCTTACAACAGCCGGGGTTCTCCTCGGAGAGGAACTGCACTAGTGCCTGAGAATTACGCATACGAAAAGGGTCTGAAAAACTCAAAGAGGTTAAGCAGTTCTGCAAATAACTAGATACAGCGACTTGCCAGGTGCCTTGCTCTGAAACGATTGCTCGAAATGGGATCTCGTTCTTATGTGTTTTGGCTGAAAAAAACAATTCTAAAGTAAGTGATTTAGCCTTCTTGACATTACAAGCTATTCTCTCGAGATTATGTCTTAACAAAAGGTCGACAGCACGTTGCCTGACTACCGATGGCTTAAGTTTTACCGTCCTAAAATTCTTTTCTATGGCTGTTAATGCTTTTTCTGAGAACAAACTGTCCGGCATAATTACAAAATACCCTTCCTTATCTGAAATTACGGGCCTGAGTTTCTTTTCGACACAGTAATTAACCAAAGGCTGGACAGGATCAGAACACTTGAGATGCATATTTGAACCCTTGATGCTAGCAACGCAGTCTGAAATGCAGTGGGAACGCTCTTCTTCAGGAACAAGTCTAGTGATTGTACGCGGCAAACTTAAAACGTCTATTGGTTTCAGGTTCGGCTTAAAACAGTATTTAGGACCTAAGGCTAGGGTTTTACGGTGACTATCATCTAAGGCAGCTCCTCCAAGGACTAGCAAGTTATTTTGCGATGAAACAGTAGAAATAATCTTCCTCTTACATGGTTGAAGTTCTCGAAGTTTTACCCTCCATATGAATTCCGCATGCTGGTTAGCTACCCTCATCCAGTCGGCGTACATCTGCTTCTGGCGGCGATCGTCACGCGAAGTCGAACAACGGACCTTGAGGCATTCCTGGTAAAATCTCACTTGACGCCATGATTCCGCGGTCAATATGGCACATATCCTCCTGGCATGTCCGGTAGATGGTTGCAGAAACCCGCACAACAGTTGAACTTCAACTGGGCAAACTCTATTCTTAGAAAACCATGAAAAAGTTCTAGCACGGACCAAGCAAATAGCAATTAAAGAAGCCAAAGAGGCAGGATTGTTCAGATAAGTAGGAGAACACGGAAAAGGGCTCAGAGTACTAGAAATGAAGCTTAGAATAACAGAGAGCTGAGCTAGTTGGTAAGTATTCATTCTAAAAAGACAGGGCGTGCAAACAAGGACACAAGAAAGAAGTCAGGACACCACAAACGCCGACTAACAACTGAAGAGACGCACAACGGCTGAAAAGAAAGAAGGCACGAAAACTTATCTGCGCATGCCCATGCAACAGGCGAACCTATCAATCCGGCACGCGTGGCGGTCTACGTTGAAGATAACTGTTAAGGCATTTGATTTCATCTTTATGCAAGTTAATCGACGGTTGGCTCACGCATGCGTTACCACTATTCTCGATATGCCATGCTTCTATCATCAGGCGCGTTTCTTCATTTCTATGACGGTACAACACTGCGCATTCATCGAATTTTGGCGTGCACTTACAATCTCGACAATGTAAAGATAGATTAGAAGGTGAGCCTCCTGTTAGCGATCTCTTATGTTCTAATAATCTCTGGTTGATGCATCGGCCCGTCTGTCCTACGTAGAAGCGGCCGCAGCTGAAAGGGATCTTATACACCACACTCGTACGGCAATCAGTGAATTTGTTGGTGTGTTTTACGAAACAAATATCGGTCCGCTTCTTGTCTTTTACTCGCTCATTCTTCCTCTGCACAGCGGCGCAAATCTTACCTAGCTTATTGGCAGCCGTGAAAACAACATTAACGCCGTATCTACTTCCTACTTTCTTTAGCCTGTGAGACACGCAATGAATGTACGGTATACCTACGACACGTTTCTTCTTATCGCTTTCTGCAACCATGCTCGGACTTAACACAATAGACTTCTTTAAACGTTCAGCGACCGTGGCCACTGCATCACGAGGATACCCTACATCTAAAAGACGCGTAACCTGTGCGTTAAAGCTATCACTCATTTTGTGCTCACACGACTTGGTGAGGGCTGATTTAAGGCAAGACATGGCGATACCGTTTTTTACAACCTTCGAGTGCTTCGACGAAAAATTTAACAGCGGTTTCGAAGATCTAGGAGAATACTGCCAGCACACGTGGTTCTTCTGGAACGTTAAAGAAATGTCTAGAAATTGTATTCCATTATTCTGAGGCACCTCTTTAGTAAATCTCAGCCCACCTCCATTAATTTCAAATTTTTCGCTCACGGAAGTTACCACCTTTTCAAAGTCCTCACCACTACAAAAGATCAAGTAATCGTCCACATAACGAAAAACCTTAATAACCGAATTACCTAAGGCGCCTTCCAAAAGATTGTCAATCTTGCTAAGGTATAAATCACTAAGAACCGGAGCAACCTTAGAACCAATACATATCCCTGATTTCTGCACATAAACGCCTTCCTTCCAACCTACAAGCGTCGACTTTAAATACATGGAAAGGATTTCTAGAAAAGCCCCGGTAGAAACACCACATTTATCGGTGAAAACGGTCTGGTGCGCTTGTTCGTTAATACATTCATTAACACAATTTAACAACTCCTCATGCGGCAAAGAATAATACAGGTCTTCAATATCCATACTAAAAGCCTTACAACAGCCGGGGTTCTCCTCGGAGAGGAACTGCACTAGTGCCTGAGAATTACGCATACGAAAAGGGTCTGAAAAACTCAAAGAGGTTAAGCAGTTCTGCAAATAACTAGATACAGCGACTTGCCAGGTGCCTTGCTCTGAAACGATTGCTCGAAATGGGATCTCGTTCTTATGTGTTTTGGCTGAAAAAAACAATTCTAAAGTAAGTGATTTAGCCTTCTTGACATTACAAGCTATTCTCTCGAGATTATGTCTTAACAAAAGGTCGACAGCACGTTGCCTGACTACCGATGGCTTAAGTTTTACCGTCCTAAAATTCTTTTCTATGGCTGTTAATGCTTTTTCTGAGAACAAACTGTCCGGCATAATTACAAAATACCCTTCCTTATCTGAAATTACGGGCCTGAGTTTCTTTTCGACACAGTAATTAACCAAAGGCTGGACAGGATCAGAACACTTGAGATGCATATTTGAACCCTTGATGCTAGCAACGCAGTTGTTAGCATCAGTTGTTAGTCGGCGTTTGTGGTGTCCTGACTTCTTTCTTGTGTCCTTGTTTGCACGCCCTGTCTTTTTAGAATGAATACTTACCAACTAGCTCAGCTCTCTGTTATTCTAAGCTTCATTTCTAGTACTCTGAGCCCTTTTCCGTGTTCTCCTACTTATCTGAACAATCCTGCCTCTTTGGCTTCTTTAATTGCTATTTGCTTGGTCCGTGCTAGAACTTTTTCATGGTTTTCTAAGAATAGAGTTTGCCCAGTTGAAGTTCAACTGTTGTGCGGGTTTCTGCAACCATCTACCGGACATGCCAGGAGGATATGTGCCATATTGACCGCGGAATCATGGCGTCAAGTGAGATTTTAACAGGAATGCCTCAAGGTCCGTTGTTCGACTTCGCGTGACGATCGCCGCCAGAAGCAGATGTACGCCGACTGGATGAGGGTAGCTAACCAGCATGCGGAATTCATATGGAGGGTAAAACTTCGAGAACTTCAACCATGTAAGAGGAAGATTATTTCTACTGTTTCATCGCAAAATAACTTGCTAGTCCTTGGAGGAGCTGCCTTAGATGATAGTCACCGTAAAACCCTAGCCTTAGGTCCTAAATACTGTTTTAAGCCGAACCTGAAACCAATAGACGTTTTAAGTTTGCCGCGTACAATCACTAGACTTGTTCCTGAAGAAGAGCGTTCCCACTGCATTTCAGACTGCGTTGCTAGCATCAAGGGTTCAAATATGCATCTCAAGTGTTCTGATCCTGTCCAGCCTTTGGTTAATTACTGTGTCGAAAAGAAACTCAGGCCCGTAATTTCAGATAAGGAAGGGTATTTTGTAATTATGCCGGACAGTTTGTTCTCAGAAAAAGCATTAACAGCCATAGAAAAGAATTTTAGGACGGTAAAACTTAAGCCATCGGTAGTCAGGCAACGTGTTGTCGACCTTTTGTTAAGACATAATCTCGAGAGAATAGCTTGTAATGTCAAGAAGGCTAAATCACTTACTTTAGAATTGTTTTTTTCAGCCAAAACACATAAGAACGAGATCCCATTTCGAGCAATCGTTTCAGAGCAAGGCACCTGGCAAGTCGCTGTATCTAGTTATTTGCAGAACTGCTTAACCTCTTTGAGTTTTTCAGACCCTTTTCGTATGCGTAATTCTCAGGCACTAGTGCAGTTCCTCTCCGAGGAGAACCCCGGCTGTTGTAAGGCTTTTAGTATGGATATTGAAGACCTGTATTATTCTTTGCCGCATGAGGAGTTGTTAAATTGTGTTAATGAATGTATTAACGAACAAGCGCACCAGACCGTTTTCACCGATAAATGTGGTGTTTCTACCGGGGCTTTTCTAGAAATCCTTTCCATGTATTTAAAGTCGACGCTTGTAGGTTGGAAGGAAGGCGTTTATGTGCAGAAATCAGGGATATGTATTGGTTCTAAGGTTGCTCCGGTTCTTAGTGATTTATACCTTAGCAAGATTGACAATCTTTTGGAAGGCGCCTTAGGTAATTCGGTTATTAAGGTTTTTCGTTATGTGGACGATTACTTGATCTTTTGTAGTGGTGAGGACTTTGAAAAGGTGGTAACTTCCGTGAGCGAAAAATTTGAAATTAATGGAGGTGGGCTGAGATTTACTAAAGAGGTGCCTCAGAATAATGGAATACAATTTCTAGACATTTCTTTAACGTTCCAGAAGAACCACGTGTGCTGGCAGTATTCTCCTAGATCTTCGAAACCGCTGTTAAATTTTTCGTCGAAGCACTCGAAGGTTGTAAAAAACGGTATCGCCATGTCTTGCCTTAAATCAGCCCTCACCAAGTCGTGTGAGCACAAAATGAGTGATAGCTTTAACGCACAGGTTACGCGTCTTTTAGATGTAGGGTATCCTCGTGATGCAGTGGCCACGGTCGCTGAACGTTTAAAGAAGTCTATTGTGTTAAGTCCGAGCATGGTTGCAGAAAGCGATAAGAAGAAACGTGTCGTAGGTATACCGTACATTCATTGCGTGTCTCACAGGCTAAAGAAAGTAGGAAGTAGATACGGCGTTAATGTTGTTTTCACGGCTGCCAATAAGCTAGGTAAGATTTGCGCCGCTGTGCAGAGGAAGAATGAGCGAGTAAAAGACAAGAAGCGGACCGATATTTGTTTCGTAAAACACACCAACAAATTCACTGATTGCCGTACGAGTGTGGTGTATAAGATCCCTTTCAGCTGCGGCCGCTTCTACGTAGGACAGACGGGCCGATGCATCAACCAGAGATTATTAGAACATAAGAGATCGCTAACAGGAGGCTCACCTTCTAATCTATCTTTACATTGTCGAGATTGTAAGTGCACGCCAAAATTCGATGAATGCGCAGTGTTGTACCGTCATAGAAATGAAGAAACGCGCCTGATGATAGAAGCATGGCATATCGAGAATAGTGGTAACGCATGCGTGAGCCAACCGTCGATTAACTTGCATAAAGATGAAATCAAATGCCTTAACAGTTATCTTCAACGTAGACCGCCACGCGTGCCGGATTGATAGGTTCGCCTGTTGCATGGGCATGCGCAGATAAGTTTTCGTGCCTTCTTTCTTTTCAGCCGTTGTGCGTCTCTTCAGTTGTTAGTCGGCGTTTGTGGTGTCCTGACTTCTTTCTTGTGTCCTTGTTTGCACGCCCTGTCTTTTTAGAATGAATACTTACCAACTAGCTCAGCTCTCTGTTATTCTAAGTGTAAGCGTGAGTAGCAATTCGTGGTAATGTCATGGCATATGTGTTGAGGTAGTGACCTGATTCTTAAAACATATGAGACGGTTAAAAATACTCGACGCTGGCTTAGCGGAGGTTCATTGCAGTCTACGTATAAGCTCTGCACAGGGGATGTTCTATTGGCGCCATTGAATAGACGCAGACCGAGATTGTGTACGGGGTCCAGGCGCCGAATGTATGACTCTCTTGCCGAGCCGTAAACAACGCACCCGTAATCTAGAATACTGCGTACTACCGAACGATAAATCCTCAGTAGGCATATCCGATCAGAACCCCAGTGCTTATGCGATAAGACTTTTAATATATTGCCGCGAGTCTTTTATTTCATGCGTTGAAGCTTCACCCACAAAGACTGTGGGCAACGCGCTGCGCAAGCCTCGCCGTGATGTGTAGGAAGCTTCGCGATTGTTTTGGAACAATCCGTTAAGATTACGCGCCGCACGCGAATGTTCCAGCTTTGTCGAGAGATAACGCCGCCAACAGCGATATCGCTGGAAAGTTCGATAGCGCCTGTATAAAAGCCGACGCGCTTGACTGCTTGTCAGTTGATCGACGGTCGACGCTCCGTTCGCCGCTATTATTGTACAGCGTGTATTGCTGTAGTTTGACTGTCGGTTTCCCGGCCACAAGTTCGGCCAAATAAACAGTTTCATCTCGGACGTGCTGACTGCTGTCTTCGTCGACGTCACGACCCCGTGACAGTATTAAGCGCTTTGTGTGCCTTGATTTTCAGTGCATTTATGTGAGCCACAAAATTCAGTTTTTTGTCGAATGTGACGCCTAGGAATTTGTGTTCATGTTTTATCGTAATTGCAATGCTGTTTAATGTCATAACTGGGTCAGGGTGTAATCCTCTCTTTAGCGTAAACAGAACAGCGACAGTTTTCTGTGATGAGAATCGGAAACCATTTTTGTCCGCCCAGAGCACCAGTTTATTTATGGTAACTTGAAGTTGCCTCTCGCAGGTTGATAGGCTCGACGCACGGGAAGCGATTTGGAGGTCGTCAACGTATAGAGAGTACATAACTGTGGGTGGTATGACCTCGTTAATAGTATTCATTTTAACTATAAATAGAGTTGTGCTAAGAATGCAGCCTTGAGGCACGCCGTTTTCCTGGACAAATGTGCGTGAAAGTACAGTGCCCAACCGCACCTGAAATGTTCTGTTAGTCATGAAATCGGATAGGCAGTTCAGCATTTTACCTCGAACGCCTAGGTTAGCGAGGTCTTGAAGAATGCCGAATCTCCACGTCGTATCATAGACCTTCTCCAGGTCGAAAAAAACCGCGAGACAGTGTTGCTTGTATCGAAACGCCTCTCGTATTTCATGCTCCAGTCTGACAAGATGATCAGTAGTTGAACATCCTTTTCTATATCCACATTGATGTTTGTTTATCAGATCTCTTGAGTATAGGATGAAAGACAATCTGCAGTTTATGATGCTCTCATATGTTTTTGCTAAGCAGCTGGTTAGGGCAATCGGCCTGTAGCTGCTCGGCGATGTAGGGGGTTTACCAGCTTTTAGAAAGGGAACTACTATTGCATTTTTCCATCGTTCTGGCATTTTTCCATATTGCCATATCATGTTGAAAAATGTCAGTAAAGCTTCTTTGGATATTTCGGAGAGATGTTCTAGCATGGAATAGTGTATGCGATCAGGTCCCACAGCCGTTTTTTTGCCATTTGAGAGTACGATTTTTAGTTCCTGTAATGTTAGGGGTTTATTGCAAGCTTAATGTGAAGTACCAGTGAGAGGCAGCTTGCGCTTCTCTGCATACCGTTTGTGTTTCAGGAATGTATCCGAGTAGTTGGCTGAGCTGGAGATGTTGTAAAAGTGTTGCCCTAAGATGTCTGCCTGCTCTTGTATTGTTGTTTGGGTGTCTGGACTTGTAAGCAGTGTTGTCGGTAACGCGTTACAGGTAACGGCGTTACCGGTAACGCGTTACTTTTTTCGGTAACTTAGTAACGTACTCGTTACTATCTCGGAACTGTAACGGGTAACGTACCTACGTTAACATTTTTCGGTAACGTGAGGTGTCACGTTACTCGTTACTTTTTCATCCTGTAGGTGCCTTTTTCCCAGAGCTCACCCCGACGAATTCTTTTGTCGCAGCCTCGGAATGCTGTCGGCCTGCCAGGCATTAACAAAGAAAGTGCGGGCGGAATCACTTTTGTTAATAGGAAAATGCGGGGACCAATTCCTAAGACGCGCCGACTACCTTTGGAAAAAGTTGGGCCATCGCCACACAAAGCTTGTAAAAAGCCGCGGAATCCGCCATAAGAAACTGTACGGACATGTTTTTCGTGAAAGTGGATTGTAGCAGGTGGATTGCTGGCACCTGTGCCTTTTCGTGCCCAAGAGACAGGCCGCCCGAAGAAAAAAGCGCAAAGGCTAGTTTACTCCATACCAGGTGCTGATCGTGAGGCTTCGTACGCGGGGGAAACAAAGAACTTCCCCGAGAGGCAACATAAAAACGACGTCCGCAAGTTCGAGTGACAAAGGAGTGCACTCGCCGATCACAGCGTGGTGAAAGACCACCGCATCGAATTTAACAAGTCCCGCGTCGTTGACCTAGAAGCCAATTACTATAAGCGGCTTTTAGTGGAATCCTGACCCATCCAGGCGACAGCCAGTAGCGTCAACCGGTCTACAGGTGCTTTGCCGATCGAAAGTCTGCCTCAATGGAATTCTGCACATCATGGAGAATTGATGTGACCCCACGGCAAGAAGAAGACCCTCAAAAAGAAAACGAGCGGGACGCGAAACGTCCTACTTTTTCTTGTAACGAAAAAAAAAAAAACTTACTGACTACCTTCGTTGGCGTCGCTCTGTTTCAAACAAAAACCATGAATACCGCTGTCACACGAACAGCTTTAATCGCGGTTAAGCTAACTACGGTTACGGCTAACCACGGTTACAGGTAGCTACACGGCAAGTGGTTACCGCAAACGGGTGATTCCACGAGAGATCGTCACGGATCCGAAAATGGATGTTTTAGATTTAATTGAGTATTTTGTATTTTATGCACATGCCACCCAGTAGCCTGAAGAGGAACCTAGTTTTATTATTAGCTGCATAATTTACGAGCACAAAATAGCGAGCATATTCAATACAGAGGGACCGATTTTATTACCTGTTGTTCTCGAACATTCACAGTGATGAAAAACGCCAATATTACCGTTACAAAGACATTTTGTGTAGGACATGTATGCGCAACAAAGAGTAAAGTAACATTGTTTGGAACTTGTAGAGCGAAGGAAACTATTTTTGAAAAGTGTCTAAATATGCGACATTTTTTATAGTTGCTACATAATAGTTGCTACAACGTTGATAAGGTTTATCAACTTTGTTTTGAAAATGAATATTATTTCTTTCCATCTGCAACTACAGTTAAGTTTCTGGTTATTGAACTCCTGAGAGAACGAGGCTGATCTTAAACACTCTATACAGGTCGATTCCACGAAAGATCGAAAAAGGGTGTATATTTGATGTTTCCGATTTTCCTGATAATTTTGTATGTTGTGCACATATGATTGCACAGCACGAAATCGCAGTTCGTTTTCAAATAAAAATTTTTTTAAACACAGCAAAATTCGACAAGTGTCGCCGGTTGACGACGACCATTTTACGAAGAATGCGTTTTCGTAACTTTGGAACCATGCTGGCAGCCACTGAAGCTATATACTACAAATATCTTTCTTTTTGGCGGAAGTAGAAGTAAAGAGAAAATAGCTCTTATCATTTCATGGAATTCTGAGTAAATTATGTATTTTTAAAAATTCACGAAAAACGCTGCGTTTTTGAAAATCTGTCAAATTTGGGACGCTATGGCTACTTCTGTGAACATCTTAGCTTATTCATATTTGCAGTATGAATAGGCCTTTATGTGAATAATGAACCTCTGCATTTGTATTTCTCTAATAATTTTTAAAGTAGTAAATTTTCATGCTCGAAACACCAAAAAGAGAAAAGTGCTCCTCCATTCAAAAATCTATAATAAAAAAAACCCAATCTCAATTTTGTTCAAAGTCCCCCAAAATGTTTCCAAAGGACTGCAGAATGATATTATGAAAAAACATGTTGCATCATTTTTATTAGAACAAAAACAGAAAATGTCAAACATTGTGTTTCCAGAGCGTGGTGGCCACTGCGTAAAGGACATCTCTAGTAGCAAGAAAATACAGTAACACGTCTTTTTTCTTCTCTGAGCTTCGCTAAACAGCAGTAATGATCTATTGTTGGAATTTGGGAACTGTTTTGTAAAGAAAAAAAACATCGTTCCAATTAAATGCATTTGCGACACCACTTACATTCCTCGTCGACGGGCAGCACGGACATTTTCATTCGTCTGGATAATTTTTTTTAGTAAATGCGCTTATATAGAAGTAACGAAGCTAAACGCGAAATATGTGTAGCTGAGTCGATCATGCATTGTAAGAATGTGAGAAATCGCAAATGGCGGCAGTGGTGAACGGCGAGTACCGCAGTGCAACCTAAGCACAGCAGCCACACATTGTTTGCCAGGCTTTGTCGCTATGCACGAGAAAAAGCTGGGGTGTCGATTGCGTTGGTTACACGATACATTTTTCACCGCTCGTCGCTCTCCCGCCCGGTCTCTGGATCCGCACCGTGCGCATCGTGTGGCGGATCGAGTGGCCCGCGCTACACGCCTTCGTGTAAACGGAGTAGCATGCGTTAGGCGGACAGGTGCAAAGGGCGGCGCGATGGACGCCCGCCTGAGCAGACGACAGCAACGAGTACGGCTGTGCCAGTCAGCCAAACACCACCTGAGATAGAAGTTAAGCATCCAAATTGTGCTTCACTTTGATGCGATCACTATCCTACGCTCTGAAGGTGGCTATGGGTAGGGGTTATAGCCATGGCCGAGATTTTGTACGGACTGCCTCATGGTGCACAAAAAGAAAATTCCGCTGCAGCAGAATTTTCGTTACGTAGAAGATATCGGATCAAGACTCTTTTGCGGAGGGTCATGAAGCAGGATGCGCGCTCAATTCAAGAGGGAAACCAGATCTGCCAGCACTCCTTCAAGAGAAAGAAGGATATGCAAAACAAAGCAGATGCAATGCAAACAAAACGTGTTTTGTCCGTGGCCAGAACTGCTGCCACCAATCTTCGCGTAAACGATTCTTTTTAAACTCTGCATTGATCACATAAGGTTTGACAACGTACACATTTGGGCCAACAAAAACCACACCTCTTGGCGACCGCTCTCCAGAAATTCATTTCCATTCATGAAGAGACCTTGGCTTTTATACCAATCTCTCAATTCTGGCACAGCACATCATCATAAGAGACGCATGGAGGGAATGCGTTCTTTAGCATTCAAGATATGAATTATACTCAACTGAAATAGATGAAAGAAAAGGAGGCTACAACTGAAAGTGCATACTGTGGACTGAGGGATGTCTAACACTGGCGCGAAGTCGCAAACCACGCGAATGCATTTAATTGTAACGGTCTTTTTCTTTACAAAACAGTTCCCAATTTCCGACCATAGATCATTACTGTTGTTTAGCGAAGCTCAGAAAAGAAAAAAGACGTGTTACTGTATTTTCTTGTTACTAGAGATGTCCTTTGCGCAGTAGCCACCACGCTCTGGAAACACAATGTTTGACATTTTCTGCTTTTGTTGTAATAAAAATGATGCAACATGTTTTTTCATAATATCATTCTGCAGTCCTTTGAGAACATTTTGGGGGACTTTGAACAAAATTGAGATTGGGTTTTTTTTATTATAGATTTTTGAATGGAGGAGCACTTTTCTCTTTTGGTGTTTCGAGCATGAAAATTTACTACTTTGAAAATTATTAGAGAAATACAAATGCAGATGTTCATTATTCACATAAAGGCCTATTCATACTGCAAATATGAACAAGCTAAGATGTTCACAGAAGTAGCCATAACGTCCCAAATTTGACTGATTTTCAAAAACACAGCGTTTTTCGTGATTTTTTAAAAATACATAATTTACTCAGAATTCCATGAAATGATAAGAGCTATTTCCTCTTTACTTCTACTTCCGCCAAAAAGAAAGATATTTGTAATATATAGCTTCAGTGGCTGCCAGCATGGTTCCGAAGTTACGAAAACGCATTCTTCGTAAAATGGTCGTCGTCAACCGGCGACACTTGTCGAATTTTGCTGTGTTGAAAAAATTTTTTATTTGAAAACGAACTGCGATTTCGTGCTGTGCAATCATATGTGCACAACATACAAAATTATCAGGAAAATCGGAAACATCAAATATACACCCTTTTTCGATCTTTCGTGGAATCGACCTACAGGTTAACAGGTTATATAGGTTAAAGTGAACAAAAATGTATATTCACAGATATTTTTTTCCATGACTAGGCCATTAAATCATTCCTTTATTACTACAAAATTTGCGCATCTATTTTGCTAGTAGAAGCACGCCGTCGGAATTACTGTAAACGTATTGAAAGTTCAGTGATGCTTTCTTTGCTGATAGCGTTAATAACTGAATCTCATAGTGTGTATAATGTCACATTGAGAAAAATGGCTTCACCAAGTGCCAGAGTCAGAAGCCATCACATGCAATTCTACAGGCAACTTTAAGCCACTATAACGTAGCTAAAGTCCGGTACGTTTGTGCAAATAATTCTTGTTAAATCAGCATTTTGGGTATAATCGTTGTTTGTTTTCTAAGCTTTATGTGAAACGTAACTATTGCGGGTTCCTGCAGCAAAGACACATTGATTAAAATTTATGATTGCGGAGTAACGGCAGAGGTAACGTCCGTTACTTTTTTTCGGTAACGGTAACGGTAACGCGTTACATTTTTTTGTAGGTAACGTAGGGCGGTAACGCGTTCCTTTTTTTATAGTGTAACGAGTAACGTATTTAGTTACTTTTTTTCAGTAACGCCTACAACACTGCTTGTAAGAATGGGTATGGTATAGGATGAATAGTCGCCTCCGAACTTTCTCAGCTGCTCCCATATTATTTTAGATGTGACTGTGCTATTGATAGAGGATATCGTATTCCTGCCATGATGTTTTTTCGGCCTGCCTCCGGATATATCGGGTTTTGGCTTTAGCCTGCTTGAAGTTCACGAGGTTGCTGTAAGTGGGGTACCTCCTCAGGATGCCCCCGGCTTTATTTTGTAGTTTCTTTGACTCGCTACATTCCCTTGTCCACCAGGCATTTTGCTTTTTTCGGACATGACTTGATGATCGCGGTACTGCTATTTCTGCGGGTGCTATTATGATTTCTGTGATTTTATCGTTTGTGTCATCAATGCTCATTTCTGGCGAAAATATATCTTCTAGTTTTGCAATCTCCTGAAATAGGGGCCAGTCTGCAAGATTGATCAGCCAACGGCGTGGTTTCGAGGTGAGGGTGGGGAGTGTCGATGGCAATTTTATGATTGCCGGTAAATGATCGCTACCGTATGAAGATTCCAGGACTTCCCATTTAAAATCGTTGAAAATTGATGGCGAGCAAAATGCTAAATCGAGGCAACTAAACTTGCGAGTACTCGATGAAAAGTATGTTGGTGTACCCGAGTTTAGAAGACATATGCTGTTTGACAAAATAAAATCTTCAATGATTTGTCCTTTCTGGTCTGTTTTATCACTGCCCCATAGCGTACTGTGAGCGTTAAAATCCCCTACTAAGACAAATGGCTCTGGTAGTTGCGCTGTTAAATCCTCGAGTTCTCGCACAGTTATATGCTCGTGCGGGGGAATATAAATAGAGCAGATGGACAAGGTTTTGTGTGCGATAATTCTAACTGCTACAGCCTCAAAAGAGGTGTTTAATGTGATGGCTCGGGTGGGAAAGCCGCTTTTTACTACGATGGCGACTCCTCCCGATAGTCGGTTAGCATGTTCGCGGTCTTTTCGGAATACACTAAAACCTTTCAGGAAATTAGTGTTTTTTGGACCCACATTTGTTTCCTGGAGACAGAATGCTACAGGTGAGTATGTATTCATAATGTGCCTAATGTCACCTAGATTGTGGATGAGGCCTCTACAATTCCATTGTGTGATAAAAGCCATAGTGATGAAAATAGGAAAAAAAACTAAAGCGATCAGGTTTAGATGAGCAGTTGGTGTCAATATATAAAGGTGACCTGTGTTGGTGACATATTTATTGCTAGCGAGATCAGTAACCATTCAGGTTACCGGTCCCTTTTTTTGTGTGTTCAGGGTCATTTTTTCTTTTTTAGTGCGCTCCGAAGAACGCTGGTCTTTCGGCGTTGATGACGCCATGGTTTTTCCATCGACCTCCATAGCCTTCTCAGAGGCACTGGAGGATCGAGGGCTTGGCCCGGAGACGCGCGTCTCGGGCCTTGTTGTCCGGTTAAGTCGCGGGCCCTGTGCAGACAGCGTCTGTAGGCTCGTCTTTGATGATGATGGAGCAGCACTGGCTGCTACCACCACGGGGGCAGGTGGAGCTGCTACGGGCCCACGGGTGGTGACCGCTGCATGCTCCTGAAGTTGTGGTGCTGCCCCCTGCCGCACCACGCTGGCAAAACTTCTCTGAGGCAAGACTCCAAGCCTCTTCCTTGCATCAAAAAATGAAATTTTCTCTTTCACAGTCAGCGCAATTACCTCTTTTTCTCTCTTCCAAAAAGGGCATGATCTAGAATAGGCTGGATGGTCGCCTTTGCAGTTCACGCAGCAGGGGGATTCCTGACACTTATCAGCTGAGTGGCCATTGGCGCTGCACTTGGCGCATGCCTCCTTGCCTCTACATGATTGTGATGCATGGCGAACCTTTGGCACTTGAAGCAGCGCCTCGGGTTTGGTATGTATGGTCTGACATTGATCTTAAGATATCCTGCGTCCAGAGAGCTGGGGAGTTGTCCCAAATGTTAGGATGATGTGTTTAGTTGGGAGTTGTTCATTGTTTCGTCTCATTGTTATTCTTTGAACCTTTATGACATTTTGGTTTTGGAAACCCTCAAGGAGTTCCTCGTCACTGAGGTTCAGGAAGTCTTCTTCGGAGATAACGCCCCTACAGCGAACGATGGGCGGTCATTGTGATATCAGTGTTGCCGATGCTGACTAGATCATATAGCTTTTCTATTTGTTCTTTCTTTTTCAGTTCAATTAGAAGATCTCGGCTGCTCATTTTGGATGCTTTGTATTCTTTACCAATAGCTTCTCCAAGAGATTTCGCCACCAGGAATGGGGACAGTTTACGCAAGCTTGATGTTCCTTCACTGTGCAAGACGTGGAAACGAGGAAAGTTGTCATAGTCTGTACGGAGTTCAAAGTGGAAATGTGCTTCGGTGCGACCTCTTTTTACAGGCCGATCTGGAAGATGAGGGAAAGCGTCTGCCATTGGATGGTTTCGAAATTCGGCGACGGTGGTAGCCACCCACCACCGAGCCCAACATGGGGGCGCTACAGGTTTCGAGAACCTGCAGACGCCAGCTATACACCGTCGCTATAACCAAATATTCATACCCAAGACTGGATATGATGCACAAGGTTAACCCTCGCCGCCTGGAAAATTGGAAGTGAATAGAAGAGAGGAGAGGACAGGAAAGATTAAAAAGTAATAGCGAAAGACGAAGATGTAGGGGGAGAAAGAGATAGGAAAAGGCGACTGCCGATTTCCCCTGGGTGGGTCAGCCCAGGGGTGCCGTCTACGTGAAGCCGGGGCCAACGGGGTGTGTTGCCTCTGCCGGGGGGCCTTAAAGGTCCAATCACCCAGCGTCGGCTCAACCCCCAAGATCCCCTTTTCCCCGTACACGGCAAAGCCACGCACGGCTAGGCGTGGGAGGGCGTCGAAACCCCCCCGTTAGCTCGGATCCGTGGTGTCGCTACACACCAAACGCCTGCTTCGCAGACGCCCCTGCGGGGTCATGGCCTATACTCGATTAAACGTAATCACCTATTGTTTTAAGCAATTGGATAACGGCGACGCAGACGCCTCTAGCGCCGCTTCGGTTTTAAGAAAAATAAAACGCCGAAATTCGCCATTGAGGGAAGCACTAAATAGAGGGGTATTTTTCCGTACAGCGGAGATCGGTGAAATCGAAACTGGGTTACTTGGGCCTACGGTGTCCGCCACGCGCCTGGATTCCAGGCGGTGTCCTACGGTGTCCTACGGTGTCCTGGATTCCTACGGTGTCCGCCACGCGCGACAGGCCACGGGGGCCTGGATTCCCACTTCTTTCACAAAAACTTGCAAGCTTGCCACATGAGGCGTCGCTCTGTTAGGTCGCCACGTTGTGACCACAAACAAAACATGCGGTACGTGTCGTCACTGCCCTCCCGTAACATGATTATTTAGTTTTGACATACAATACCTAGAGGCTACTCAGTTTCATGATTTGCGTGTCATGCAAGATTTTCATTATTACTGCTTTCTATTAACTTCTATTAACTTCAGCGGACAACTGAAGCGTCACCGTGCCAGACTTCACTTTCTAGGGGAAGCACCTCTTTGTAGTGGGACCAGGATGCTACAATAAAAGGACACCTTAAGCTCAGGTACAGCTAATCTAATACCGAGGCAACGACAGCCATGCAATGATACAAATCTGTCAATACCGAAGTGCATGTCTTAGCGTCTGGCATTTGTTTACCACCGAGTGACCTTTGCAAATATTGGAACATGTTCTGCAGTATCACAACGGTAGCAATGTTATGAACACTCCGTTGCATGATATCGCTAAAACGCGCTGCATTCACAGCTGTATATTTAGTAATACTGTTGTGTGGCACGATGTACAATTTTAAAAGCGTCAAATTGTTCCGCTCTCTTATTCTTCAAACTTCCAAACTGTCGTGCTTGCTATTTGCTATTATGTTGCGTGTGGTTAAAGGGGCCAGTTAGGCTGCATTACGCGCCGCTTTTATCCAGCCATCCTCAGCAAGTCTTGTGCAGGCCTTATACTTGTTGTGTGAAATAAAGTTGTTTGGCAAAAGGTTGCAAAAGAAAGGGGCAATATATAGGTTGCAGAAAAGAGAGAAAGACCCGGCCGCGGCGGCTGCATTTTTCTGGAGGCGAAATTGTTTGAGGCCCGTGTACTTAGATTTAGGTGCGCTTAAAAGAGCCCCAGGTGGTCGAACTTTTCGGAGCCCTCCACTACGGCGTCTCTCATAATCATATCGTGGTTTTGGCACGTTAATACCCAGATAATAGTATTATTCATGCTCATTCTCTCAGAATGCCAATCATCAGTTTTTTTTTTCAAGATCGCAAATAAATAAATTCGTAAATTCTGCCGTTACATTGTTAAGCATTACCGGCCCAAATAATCAGTACAAGATCCTACACAAGGCGTTTTGAACTGCGTTACGAAAACATTCATCGGGCAATACTTACGCTGCGTCTGCACAGAAACACTTTTATTTCAAGATAAAAACGTAATATGCATGAATGAATCCTTGAATTCATATGAAAGGTTCATAATTGGTGAGGTCATCAACCGGAAAACGTTGTTCCTTATCTTGACTCTGAAACGTAAGAAAATGTTTTCTGGCAAACTACTGCGTTACTGGAGTTGTGAAACCAGACCTTGAAAAGAGTTAAGGCATTCCACGATTTGTACGAACTAGCTTTTCAGGAAACAGAGAAAAGTATAAGAAGGTGGTGCGGAGAGGGTGGAAGGGGAGACGAGGGAGAAAGAAAAAGGGGGTGGGGTCGAATTCAAGTGTACAATGGTCATTGTGCGCCAATCAGGGACAGCCAACACGGGCGTATAAAAAGACGACGACTAGCACGTTCGTCACTCGACTCACTGATCTCCAAGCAGAAGAGCATGGATCCTCGCCTCGTGACAGAGTTGCTTCGGCGCCTACGGCGAAGACAGCCACCGATTACGCCACGGACGGCAGCGCTCGTACTCGAGTGCTGCACCATCAGGGGAGCCTCTGACTGCTATGGCCTGCTGGACATGGCCTGCCAAGCTGTTGACGATTGGTCGGAAGTGTTCAGGGAGTTCGACCTCGAGCAACGCGCCTATGTGCCCGGCAGTGAACTCCAGACAGCTCTGACTTACTGCGGTTACCCCGTCAGTGGCGAGTTTCTGAGGCTGCTATGCGCTATATATTCGCCGATTGGATGGGTTACCTTCGACGCCTTCATTACAGCTTGCTCTGTGCTCGCAAGCGTTTGCAAGTGAAGAAGCGTCACCTCTTCACCGGAGATCTTCTCAAAAGGCCCTTTTCAGGGCCACCCAATATCTGCATTGGCTGAGTTCACCCACCGTGATCCCAGTTCCGTACCCTCATAACATTTTCCTGGAAGTGCAATTAGCTTTACTTAATTTGGTTAGTCAGTTCTCTGACACATATATCAAGGCTTAGTACGGTTCGAAAGAAAGGCAAAGTAACGCGGTAGCTGTCCTCATTCGCAGTCGTTTAACGCGCGTTGGCTGGTCGTGTTTATAGAACTTTTTTTTTTCCTTTTTCATATCGAATGTAGCGTTGCTGCTCCTTAAGGATCACAAATATGCGCCCGTCGCACTGTGAAGCTACGTTACTAATAATATCTGGCGTTTAACGTCCCAAAACCACGATATGATTATGAGAGACGCCGTAGTGGAGTGCTCCGGAAATTTAGACCATCTGGGGTTCTTTAACGTGCACCTAAATCTGAGTACACGGGCCTCAAACATTTTCGCCCGCATCGAAAATGCAGCCGCCGCGGCCGGGATTCGATCCCACGACCTTCGGGTCTGCAGTCGAGCGCCATAACCACTAGACCACCGTGGCGGGGAAGCTACGTTACTATTGCAATTACAGAACAGACAATATAGGTTAAAAAGTATTGAGCAACAAGGGCAAGAGAACTAAGTGCATTTCCAGTGCGCGTGGAAGGTTTTAGGGAACATCTACTTTAACTTAGCAGTAATGCAGCACTGGCACCCAGAAAACTATTATGAATAGTGATTGGTGGTATCGATGTATCCGAATTCGGTAATAGCCAACCAGCGAACGGCATGAATTTCAGTCATGAACAACATAGTGAAGAGTGTAATGTAAAGAAAAAACCGAGAAAAATGTAATGACGTATTTAATCATCATTAGCTGCAAAAGCAACAACTATGTGAGCAGCTGCGTAGTTTCGCGTATTGCCTTAGGAACGTGTAGTGGCCCCTTGGCTGATACGCAAAAGGAAGAATTATATGGCGTAGTGAGCACTTAGCAACTGTACTTGCAGTAGGCGTTCTAGGATGGTGTGAAACGGCCAATGTTTCGCGAACAGTCGTTCGTTTCCTTACGGCACTGTTGATGCATGCACCGAGAACCGTTTTTGTTTCTCAACGTCCTTCGCTTTCTTCTCATGCGCCAGGATTCATCGAATAGAACACGGGTTTCTATAACCACGTTTCGAATGTGGGCCTCTTCAAATTCCTTGATGAAAACGAGGGCGAAGGAAATATTGGAATGGAAGAGGGAATATTCGTAATTAAACGTACGTGACTAGTTCGTAAATTACGTTTTAAGATGGCGGTCCCACTCCTGTGGCAAGCACTCGACATTTTAGTCGTTGTTTACTGGCTTACTGTGCGTGCTCTGCTCAATGGATGAATATGGGTTGTATTGCATTTGAAAGCTTACGTTTTCCGCTTTGTAATGATAGCTAGTATTGTCGCCTAGTTTGGAGCGTTATTTCATGGCAATGAAAACAGTGTGAGCAAAAAACAGCGTTTTTGCTGTACAAGCCTTCGTTGTACTGCCAGTGCAGCAAAACTGTTCAACATAACGAAATGAAATTTGCAGAGCCTTTTAACGATGCATTATGCAAGGTTTCTATGAAGAGATATTGCCAGTAAACCAATTAAAAATTGATGCACGCTCCAATAAAAATGGGCAAAATATTGAAAGTTCATGAGTAAATAACTTTTTTTTCTGTTCCGTGCAGAACAACAATATTGAATGGGTTTCTAGGCTAGGATGTATTTTATGTGTACGCGAAGTTGTCTTGTGTTCTGACGAACAGTTCTTGAATTAATACTACTTCAATTCAGCAATTTATGCGTCTACTTGGTCAGGCATTACCGACGAAGAGACAAAAATATCCAAGCTGAAACTCCGAAATCTTCAATATTCAAGCAGCAAGCCTTTCTCTAGGTTTCTATGAAGAGAAAATTGTCGTAAGTTAATTAGAAAATTTGTAGAACAGCAGTGTATTCAGCTCATTTTTCTGCTTGACAGGTTCGTGCAAATTCACTTTTTTTTTGTAGGCTAATTCACAACAAGTATTGCACATTAGAAGGACCATGTAGTGTCTTGTAATCACCAGTACTCACTAACTTTATGAAGCGGTGCTTGACACAAAAGATTTTCAAGAAATAATAAATCTCGCAAACATTTTTTGGTGGCGGCGCCATCTGTGAAAAAAAACATCAAGTTGTTTCGCGTCAGTTCGGACGTTCGTCAAAAGTGGCGCCTCTAAACATTATTAAGCCGCCAAAACACGGATGGGTTATTTCTCCAGACTTCAGAGGCTAAATCTAGTTGCCACGTGTTCAATGCACAATGTAACCCCATGAGGCTGCTGAAAAAGAAAGAGAGGGAAAGAGAAAGAAGGGAAGAACGCGTGTTGCATTGTACATCATGAATGCATAGCCAGCAGGTTAGGCTATTGTGCTGAGGATTCCAGGAATTGCTTGGTTGCTCGCCTTTGTACTCAGGTGACTGTAGAAGCGTTCTTGAAGTACACAAAGAACTTGACCTTGCCTCCTCATATTTTGAGGGTCGTAGGACATTACCTGGAAGCCTACTTTCCCCTCGCGGGGAGGTGACGATTGTTTGGCAGTGTATGTGTGTTTGACATTTCACGTGACGCCGGTTGAACGATAGGATAACAATAGACTTTTTTTCTGGAGACTAGCCTGCGCGTGCCAAGTGGTGGTGACTTGACGCGCGCCATGTTTTTGGGGGGTCACAGGGCCAAACAGCTTCTATAAACGTTGCGGGCGGCAACAGGTGTGAACTGAGAAGCAGGTGCGAACTGAGGGGCACCTGGCGTCGTTTGCAAATTATCCCGAAAAATACCAGACGCACGAGATTTTTTTACCGGTGCGCGGAGGCCACGGACCCCCAGTTTCGATTTCGGTGATCTCCACTGGAGGCGCTGTTCGGACCTGTATTAAGACCATACGGTTTTAATACAGGGCCAAGAAATACCGAGGGTAAGCGAGTACAAGTACCTCGGAGTATGGGTAAATGAGGGGGATAGATATATGGAGGTACAAGAGAAAGCATCGGTAGCAAAGGGAAAGAGGAATGCTGCAATTATGAAGCACAGAGCTTTATGTGGATACAATAGGTACGATGTGCTTCGAGGGCTGTGGAAGGGTGTGATGGTTCCGGGGCTTACATTTGGGAACTCAGTGGTGTGCATGAAGTCAGAGGTGCAATCAGGGATGGATGTAAATCAAAGGACGGTGGGCCGCCTCGCCTTGGGCGCTCACGGGAAGACGACAAATGAGGCGGTGAAGGGTGATATGGGATGGACAGGCTTTGAAGTGAGGGAAGCGCAGAGCAAAATGAGATTCGAAGAGAGGCTGAGGAAAATGAAGAAGAGTAGATGGGCAGAGAAGGTTTTCAGGTATTTGTATAGAAAAAGCGTTGACACGCAGTGGAGAAAAAGAACTAGGAGGCTCACCAGTAAATATACGGCTGGCAGTGCGGGCGATATGGCAACAAGGAGCATTAAGCGGAAGGTCAGAGAGGCGGAGAAGACTTATTGGATGACAGCGATGGAAAAGAAGCCGGCTCTGAGTAACTACCGAAAAGGAAAAAACGAAATAAGGAGGGAAAGGTTTTATGATAATTCAAGGGGAAGCGCTTTACTGTTTGAAGCAAGGTCGGGCTGCCTGAGAACGCGTAGTTATAAAGCGAGATTCAGTAACGAAGAAGAACTATGTACATGCTGCGGGGGAACTTAGGAAACGATGGAACATGTACTGATTGAATGTGGCGATATTCACCCAGGTATACGTGTGGGCACGAGTCTACATGAAGCCTTGGGTTTTAGGGACAACAATGGAAAGCTGAACACGCCCGCGATAGAAATAAGAGACGGTTAGAGTATTGGTGGCAGAAAAGTAGAGATAAAGTACAAAAATAAATAATTGGGGGAAAAAAGGTTATTCTGCCTTAAGAGGCAGAGAGATGGACTGTGAATTTATATTTTTTGTTATAATAACATAGATTTAATCAATGTAGATAAGGCATTAGGACAACATAAAACAAGGAAGTTTTTTTTTCTTTTTTTTTCTTTTTTTATCCTTCGAGCCTGGTGGCAGACATGTCACCGCCCCGTTATAAAGGGTACGCTCATAGCATCCATCCAAACACGAGGGCTTTATGCCGGGTGTGCGAGCAAGAAGAGGAAACAATCCCCCACCTTGTGCTACGCTGTACGTCTTTGTGCCCCCGCCCGCGAGGAGGGCACTAGTCTGCCCGAGGCACTGGGGTTTGCGCGCACGAGTGACACGGTGCTGCACGCAGGCGATGAAACGGCCGGTGCAGTGAACTATGCAGCAGTTCGCACCAGCAAAGCAAGGCTGGTGCGGTGGTGGCGAGCGACGCATCGGCAGTGAATTAGCCGTACAGACTTATTTACGGTGCTGTGAGTGTGTGTGTTTTTTTTTTCTTCTTTTTTTTTTTGTTCGCTGGCTAGGGCAAATTAATCTTGCCCTCCCGATACAAAGGGAATAGCCCCAAGTCATCATCATCATCACAGGCCCATTGACACTTTGCAAAATAGTGAGCGACCCCTAGCCAACACCCTCTAGAGTAGATGAGGCCTCAATTGACGTCATCACACTACGACGGGAGTGGAGGACGCGCTGCGAATCCATTCGTTCATGCTGTCTCCCGTTTTCCGAAAGTGCCGACAAAGCAACTCCGTCGTAGAGGGTGTTGCATCTGGCGCCCACTTTGCAAACATCTGTAAAACTTCTCGTTCCCTGACTGTTTTTCTTGCTCTAAGAGTGTTCACCCCTCCACATTCATACAAAGGTGCAGGATCAGCACCAAGGCTTCTCAAAACGTACTTCAGGAATGTCACGCCTCATTGTAAGTTTCCTCTTCCAATGAGATAAAGGGGAAAACGAAAGAAAGGAAAGACAGGAATTAGTGGTAAATGGAAAAAAAAATATTCGTGTGCTAGCCTGTGGTTGAGGCTTTCGTGTAGAAAACAAGCTTGCTCGCATATGCGCAGTAACCATTTTGCAAGCCGTCAGTTAGCGAGCCATATTTCCCCGACTGCAGCGAAAAGTGCGGATGGCTGCGTGAGCTCTAGCGTTCCCAGCCGCACGTAGCAAAACAAACGTGATGCGTCCCAACGCCGGCTGAAGTTTGGAAACACAGGAATAAAGCTTGGACTGCGCGAAATAGACAACACGCGCACAATTTACGCGATATGAACAAAGAACCTCTAGCAAAACTAAACTTAGCAGATAATCCTTTTGCTCACGTAGAACATGTGACGTCTTATTTTCTAGGCACCTTTCACAGGCCAGAGTGCGCGACGTAGCTCATTTACCGCCTCAGTATCGCCGGCATCGGCCGCCACAGACACCTAGTAAATGAGGCTTTCGCAGAAAACACAGACGCGCTCAAGCGTGCCCCTCCGATGGACCTTTTCAACGAGAGTTCACTGGGTGCAGCCATACTACCCTGAGTTCGGCATACGTCTGAGCCGCCTATCCCCCGCCAAATATAGAATTTTTGTTCCACGGTGAAGGTTCAATTCAAGGTGTCCACACAGGGTGCCTCAAGAAAAAAAAAATAATGCTTGAGACCAGTCCAGTCTCTGTACTATTTAGCAAAGTAACAAAAAATTATTGTATGCGAAGCCACGGGCGCCTTTTTTGAAACCCTTGCGCTTAGTTGCGTGCTCTGGGGCTTCTGTCGCATCTCAAAAATGTCTGGCGGCAAAACGTGAAAAAAAAATCTGTTTGTGAGTTTTCGCTGTGGTCATCCCATATGCTGGCGCTATGAGTGCTCGCATCGGTGAGTGCGTGCGAATTTCCTAAAGCAACCACTTTCTGTGATCACTTCGTTTACTACACCACTGTGCGGCGGCTCTGCAACGAATGAAAATATCTCGAGTACAATGTGCGCGAACTGATCAGGTTCTGACAGGTGCGCCGTCGCATTCGCGAAAGCCCGGCAAGTGCGTAGGGGGTGTGCCAAATATCTATCCAAATAAAACTCTCAAGGTCCCTTATGCATTTGAATAACAGTATTCGAACGCCAAAGCCGCCTTCTTTTTCTTCTCAGTCGACTTTCTCCCCCCCCCCCCCCCCACCCCCACCGAAAGCTTTCCGCACCTCACGCGGTTTGCAAGTTCCTAGGGGATCTGCCCACCTTTGACCAAGCAGCGATGTCATGTAATGACGTCACGATGACAAAAATTTTGGTGATCTGTGACGTCATAAAGTGACGTCAAGCAATTATTATTTTTTTGTAGCACTCGTGTACACGGCGAGGGGCACTTTTCGCGCTTGATGAGGACTCTAAACTTTCCCAACCATGTGTACTTTGCTAAGACGGGGAAAAAGGATGCGGCAACATCCACCACCTCTAGCAGAAGCAAGAAAGCCAGCAAAAAAAAAAGTCCTTGTCGGGATCAACCTTCTTGACGCTTCGGTAGAGATTTCGCACTGAAGGCGTTCTTCGTTCGACTTCCGTCTCTCTTTGTGTTCTGTTTTATTTATTTCTTACTTTACATTGTTGCTACGTAGACAACTCACTGATAATAATGCACATTGGAAAATTTTGGCCGGCACTGAAACTACAAGCCATGCATAGATCGAGTTCTGTACTATAGCTGCACACTTGGCTGCTTCGCATAAGTTGCCCAACTTTGCCAATAGCAGCCAACCTGCGGGAAGAAATGACAACTTAGTACAAAAACAATCGCTTCTGTGAGCCTTACTGGAGAGCCTCTTCGAAAACCTGAGCTAGTTTACGGGTGTCGACTTTCGGCCTATACAGATAGGTTGGGTTTCGCCGAGAAAGAGCCCTTACACATATTATTATTCAATACTCCCAAAAGGACGCAATTCACATATGCATTACGACTTGTGCTCTTCGCTGCGGTCCTAGGAGGACTGGTTTTATAGCTGAAAAAAAAAAAAAAACCTCTCATACGTTCGGCTAAAGCTGAGCAGTGCGTCCGTGTATGTTTGTGAGTGCGCCCTCCAGGTATGTATGTCGCGTTGGTTGACCTCCTCTCCCGCTCTCTGCCTGCTCGCCACGCTTGCACCACAACATGGCCGATGTCACCCTAATCCCCATTCACATTCTTGAATATTTCAAATAGCTATGTAACAGAGTAAAAGGAAGCGGTGCCCCATAAACCTGTTTAGGGATGCATGAGGCTCATGGTGTTTTAGCTGGCAAAAAGGCAAAGCCCTTCCTTCGTTCATGCATATAATATCACCATTTTTGGCTCATTGCAAGGCACGAAAAGGGGGCTTTGTGTAATGATAGCCAGGAGGTAGCGGAAAGGAGCTTCCTAGGTAGCTTCTGAATGTAGCGACATAAGTATCAAGCGGACCATGTGCGACACACACACTAAATTTACAGTCGAGCCAAAGCTGGTGACAGTGGAGAAATCTATAATTGCAATGCACGTGCGCAAGGTCGGGGCTGTTCAACGCGACCCAACACTGCCGGTGTTCAGGGCCACTGAAGAACTTCCTCGAGAAGTTACTGCACAAACGAACGGTCTTCTACACTTTTTAGCGAGGGAGAGAAAGAGTCGGTTCAGAAACCAAACCATTATTTCCAGCAACCCTTGCCGCAGCGCGGCTCCGCGCCTAACCGTCCTCTTGTAAAGTTATACACTACCAGGAGAGAGAGAGAGAGAAACCTCTTTTCTGGACAGTTGCACGGGAGTACAAGACTCTTGGGTTCGTGCCTTTTTTTGTTGCTTTTGTTGTTGGGGAGTTGGGGGGGGGGGGGCTTCACGCAAATTTCAAACATTTCAAAGGAGATTATAGAAGCATCGGCACCCCCGAAAAGAATGGATTAGTTGCAGCAGGAGCAGGCTCTTCGCCGCCACGTGCTACGACGGCGGAGAGTGCATTTTCCTCCCTTTTTTTCCAAATGTGACTTAGTGGCGTCTTCTGGTGGCTCAAGAAGAAACTACTCGCAAGATGGCGACGGTCGTACCGTAACCGTAACGCTATCACGTTGAAATAACATTTGTGATGTGCTGGCACTCTTCACTATGTTGTTCATGACTGAAATTCATGCCGTTCGCTGGTTGGCTATTACTGAATTCGATTACATCGATACCACCAATCACTTTTCCTAATAGTTTTCTTGGTACCAGTGCTGCATCACTGCTAAGTTAAAGTAGATGTTTCCTAAAACCTTCCACGCGCACTGGAAAATGGACTGAGTTCTCTTGCCCTTGTTGCTCAGTACTTTTTAACCTATATTGTCTGTTCTGTAATTGCAATAGTAACGTAGCTTCCTCGCCACGGTGGTCTAGTGGTTATGGCGCTCGACTGCAGACCCGAAGGTCGCGGGATCGAATCCCGGCCGCGGCGGCTGCATTTTCGATGGGGGCGAAAATGTTTGAGGCCCTTGTACTTAGATTTAGGTGCACGTTAAAGAACCCCAGGTGGTCTAAATTTCCGGAGCCCTCCACTACGGCGTCTCTCATAATCATATCGTGGTTTTGGGACGTTAAACCCCAGATAATATTAGTAACGTAGCTTCACAGCGCGACGCGCGCATATTTGTGATCCTAAAGGAGCAGGAACGCTAAATTCGATATGAAAAATGAAAAAAAAGGTGCTATAAACACGAACAGCCAGCGCGTTAAACTACTGCGAAGGAGGACAGCTACATCTTATACTTTGACTTTCTTTCGAACCGAACTAATCCTTGATATATGTGTCAGAGAACTGACTAACCAATTTAAGTAAAGCTAATTGCACTTCCAGGAAAATGTTATGAGGGTACGGAACTGGGATCACGGTGGGTGAGCTCAGCCAATGCAGATATTGGGTGGCCCTGAAAAGGGCCTTTTGAGAAGATCTCCGGTGAAGAGGTGACGCTTCTTCACTTGCAAACGCTTGCGACCACAGAACAAGCTGTAATGAAGGCGTCGAAGGTAACCCACCCAATGGGCGAATATATAGCGCGCAGCAGCCTCAGAAACTCGCCACTGACGGGGTAACCGCAGTAAGTCAGAGCTGTCTGGAGTTCACTGCCGGGCATACAGGCGCGTTGCTCAAGGTCGAACTCCCTGAACACTTCCGACCAATCGTCAACAGCTTGGCAGGCCATGTCCAGCAGGTCATAGCAGTCAGAGGCTCCCCTGATCGCGCAGCACTCGAGTACGAGCGCTGCCGTCCGTGGCATAATCGGTGGCTGTCTTCGCCGTAGGCGCCGAAGCAACTCTGTCACGAGGCGAGGATCCATGACCTTCTGCTTGGTGATCAGTGAGTCGAGTGGCAAACGTGCTAGTCGTCGTCTTTTTATACGCCCGTGTTGGCTGTCCCTGATTGGCGCACAATGACCATTGCACACTTGAATACGACCCCACCGCTTTTTTTTTCTCTCTCGTCTCCCCTTCCACCCTCTCCGCACCACCTTCTTATACTTTTCTCTGTTTCCTGAAAAGCTAGTTCGTACAAATCATGGATTGCCTTAACTCTTTTCAAGGTCTGGTTTCAGAACTCCAGTAACGCAATAGTTTGCCAGAAAACATTTTCTTATGTTTCAGAGTCAAGATAAGGAACAACGTTTTCCGGTTGATGACCTCACCAATTATGAATCTTCCATATGAATTCAAGGATTCATTCATGCATATTACGTTTTCATCTTAAAATAACAGTTTTTCTATGCAGACGCAGCGTAAGTCTTGTCCAATGAATGTTTTCGTAACGCAGTTCAAAACGCCTTGTGGGGGATCTTGTACTGATTATTTCGGCCGGTAATGCTTTACAATGTAACGGCAGAATTTACGAATTTATTTATTTGCGATCTCGAAAAAAAAGCTGATGATTGGAATTCTGAGAGAATGAGCATGAATAATAATATTATCTGGGGATTAACGTCCCAAAACCACGATATGATTATGAGAGACGCCGTAGTGGAGGGCTCCGGAAATTTCGACCACCTGGGGTTCTTTAAAGCGCACCTAAATCTAAGTACACGGGCCTCAATCACTTTCACCTCCAGAAAAATGCAGCCGCCGCGGCCGGGTCTTTCTCTCTTTTCTGCAACCTATGTATTGCCCCTTTCTTTTGCAACCTTTTGCCAAACAACTTTATTTCACACAACAAGTATAAGGCATATACAAGACTTGCTGAGGAAGGCTGGATAAAAGCGGCGCGTAAAGCAGCCTAACTTGCCCCTACAAACACACGCAACATAATAGCAAATAGCAAGCACGACAGTTTGGAAGTTTGAAGAATAAGAGAGCGGAACAATTTGACGCTTTAAAAATTGTGCATCGTGCCACACAACAGCATTACTAAATATACACTCTAAGCCAAAATTGGGAAAAATGAGAGTAACTGCGGGTTTTAGTCCTAAAGACCAACTGTTACTCCTCAAAAAGACCAACTGGAACAAGATGGCTGACATGTCTCAAGTTTGGGGAGTAACCGTTTAGGGTTAGGTTGAAAGGGAGCAACAGAAGGACGAACGGCAACATTTGCTATCGGCGTGCAACCGTTGCTCTCCTGCAGGACGCACCCTGTATCGGTCGATGCATGGGCCACATTTTCTTGCGGGCTGGCGTAAGGAAACTACTTTTCGTAAACTGAACAGAGAGATACGCACGCTAATAGGGACATGTTGCTTGTGCGTATACTTTTTAACGTTACCGTGTTACCGGAACACATGTTTTAGAAAAGTTTTAGCTCCCCGTACGTAAACGTTTACGTAAGTACGTAAACGGATACCTTTACGTTTGAATAAACCATGAAATGGTGATGATAACTGCACTTCAATTATATTTAATTTAGATAAGATTGTGTCACAGCTGCGGCAAAATCACGAGGGGTTTTTAGCGTGTACAGTATCCCGGTATACACAAAAGGGTCTAGAATACAGAGTTATCTGACGATGGTGTCGCCATCTTGTGACGCTTCGTGCAACCACGTATGGGCACGTTTGTTTTCGCCAAGTGTTTTTGAGGAAAAAAAATGATTGAAAAGATAACTCATTCGTAATTGTGCCGCGGCAAGGCATTTACACCAGAAGTAGAACGCACGATGTTTCTGCAATAGAAATTTTTTGGTTGCCTGGTTCATCTTTTTCCCGCTAGATGGCGCCCCCTATTCAGCCTGTCGGGGTATTTATATCAAGGCTTCTCACGTTTTTACGGCTTCGGTATTCTATTTCTAGCTCACTCGAGTGAGTTTAGCCGCTGAAACAAGGTGATCGCCATTGGCGCTCGCACTTCGGCTTATTTTTACTCAGCGGCTGGGGCCTCGGTAAAGCGGGTATCGCGAGTAGCCGCGAACGAAGGTGGATTTGTGAGATAGGGCCCTAAATATAAAGCCAATGTGGCGAGTAGTTCACGTTCCGTAAAGGCCCGTGCATGCACAGATTCCTTCCGGCAACTCGTAACACGGTAACGTAAAGCTAAAAGCCCCTAAACAAGCTAAACATTCCTAATAAAAAGCATGGTTGCACGAGAACGCCAGCACCTGAAGCTGCTGTCGTCGCAAGTTAAATGGTGTGTTTGCGTATAACACTTGGCATAAATATATTGCCGGAGAATGTGGCAATAAAACGCGAAGCTTCGCGAGACTCCGTATATACTTCACGACAAAAAAGCGGTTGAGAGAAGGACACAGTTGATAGACTTTAGATTTGCGGTTTTTTGCTGAACGGCAGTCTCCAGTACAAATCAGCAAAAGCCCCGACTGCAGGGTTACAGCAGAGATCACGCAACGAACACTTTAATCGCGATGCGCAGAAAGACTAACAGCGAGCTAACGCCGCTGCCCCCCTCCCCCCTCATCTCTACCTTGTCACTGGCTGATTTTGGCGGGAGGGCAGCTATCGCAATCGCGTCCGGTAGTTTGACTTTGCGTTTAAAATCAGAGCAAATGGACGTTATCAGCTCGGGCTGTGTTGTCTTTTCAAAGGGGAGGTGACTCTTCCGCAAACAAAGTAATATTATTAATATTGATAATAATAATAATAATAATGATAATAAAGAAGAAAACACACCTCCGGGCAAAAAAGAAAAAAAAAGAAATTACTGGCCTTTTAGCTAGCGCAAAAGGGAGCTCTGGCAAAGCCTGTGTTTTCGCGAGAGACTCATTACCCTGACGTTTTCAGATGTTTACACTGTTACTTTCGATTCTCTTTCGAACATGACCACTGGTACTGCACGCCTATGCTCATTTCATTAATGTGTCAGAACGCCCAATGACCCATCGGTACCTACATAATCCCGTTTCCTTTCAGACAGGGCCGTAGCGTGTGGTGGCTTAGTGGTTAGCGTACACGCATGGCGTTTAAGTGGTCGTGAGTTCGAATCCTGTGTGCATCTTGCAAATTTTCTGAAATTTATTTCTTAATGACATGTCTGTGTATCGTTTGTACATCCGAACAAATATCTGTATGAACCTCAATATGCTCTACGAGTCAATCGAAAACGAATTTTTTTTTGGCCCAAGAAGAAACTAAGGAGTAACGGGAAGGAGCATCCGTTGCACCCTCGAGGAGCATCAGGAAGGAGTAACAGTTGGTCCTCAGGGAGCAACTGGGGGGACTAACCGTTCATCCCCTGAAGGAGCATCTGAAAGGAGAGCAACGGTTCGTCCCCTTGCCGTTGCTCCTTTTAGGAGAGTAATGGGAGTGGCAATGCACTTGCTCCCTCAAAGGTGGAACCCCTATACCCCCGTTGCTCTCTTTTGGCTTAGAGTGTACAGCTGTGAATCCAGCGCGTTTTAGCGATATCATGCAACGGAGTGTTCATAACATTGCTACCGTTGTGATACTGCAGCACATGTTCCAATATTTGCAAAGGTCACTCGGTGGTAAACAAATGCCAGACGCTAAGACATGCACTTCGGTATTGACAGATTGTGTATCATTGCATGGCTGTCGTTGCCTCGTTATTAGATTAGCTGTACCTGAGCTTAAGATGTCCTTTTATTGTAGCATCCTGGTCCCACTACAAAGAGGTGCTTCCCCTAGAAAGTGAAGTCTGGCACGGTGACGCTTCCGTTGTCCGCTGAAGTTAATAGAAGGTAATAGAAAGCAGTAACAATGAAAATCTTGCATGACATGCAAATCATGAAACTGAGTAGCCTCTAGGTATTATATGTAGAAACTAAATAATCACGTTACGGGGGGGCAGTGACGACACGTATCGCATGTTTTGCTTGTGGTCACAGCGTGGCGACCTAACAGAGCGACGCCTCATGTGGCAAGCTTGCAAGTTTTGCCGAAAGATGTGGGAATACAGGCCCTCGAGGTCGTTTAGCGGCGCGGGCCCAAGAACCCCAGTTTCGATTTCATTGATCTCCGCTCGGGGAGCTGTTGGGAAATATACGCGTGTATTTAGTTCTTGCCTCAATGACAAGTTTCAGCGTTTTATTTGTCTTAAAACCGAAGTGCCGCTACAGGCGTGTGCGTCGCCGTTATCCAATTGCTTAAAACAATAGGTGATCACTTTTAATCGAGTATACGCCATGAAGTTAAACTGTAATATAATATCACGTGATTTGATCTCCTATTTTGACCTTAAGCGGAGGTTTCTTCTTCACCGTTTTCCACGCTTCTTTCATGGTCGACCCTCTCTGACGTTCTTTACACTTTCAGTGAATAAAAGCCACCAGAAATTTTTTTTTCATCAAGTGTGAGTCAGTAATAGTGGCTGGAGGCCAGGAAAGACGCTTCCTTCTGCAGCCCATAAGTAAGCACCGGGCGGCTTTGTGAGCATGAAGGTGAAAGGTATTAATCGAAAAAAACATATGGAGGACGCTTAAAAGGACCGACAACTGATTTTTCTCGACCTGTTCTATAATGTCGCGACAGAAAGCTCACCGTTCGCAGTGTTTGTAGCTGCAGTAGTTAATCCCAAAAAGCACGTAGTCAATTTACAAGCAGCATTTTTCGACCTGAAAGGCTCTGAAAGGGAAAATAGTCAACCACCCACTTGTAGCACAAAGTTACATACGGATTTCTCAGAAATAAACAATCTCAGTCGCCGAAAAATTGGTCCTGCTCCGGGGTTCGAACCCGGGACCAACACCTTTCTGGGGCAGTCGCTCTACAATTGAGCTAACCAGGAAGTTAGCAATTGGCAGCGCGAGGGCGAATTCATCGACAACTTGAAGTAACTGGACACATATTAAAAATCAGTTCTGCGCAATCGCAAGGTGGCCGAAGGTTTAAGAAAGGGAAAATAGACAAACACCCATTTGTAGCACGAAACCACAAGGAAATCCAAACGGATTTCTCAGAAATAAATCCTCTTAGTAGCCGATAAATTCGTCCTGCTCCGGGGTGGCTTTGTGGCCTTGTGGCTTCGTGCTACAAATGGGTGGTTGTCTATATTCTCTTTCCTATCCCTTCCGCCACCTTACGGGATTCCGCAGAACTGAGTTTCAAGAACTCAAAGGCTCTGGCCACGGATGCACCTTTCGTCCAACAGCGCTGAGAATTGATAGCGATGCCACCAGCCCTTCTCGCGATTTGTGAAAGCTATCGATGTTCTGCTTTCGCAGGAGTTCCTGTAACTATGCTTAACCACCCTTATTTAGAGCTTTTCAACTATCTTTGAAGGCAACTAGATCTTGCATTGAGATGATGTGGCACATTATACACCTTCCGTGCATTTGTACCTCCTTGTCTGCGCATGCGTCACAGGTTGCGTGCGCCTGTGTCATGGGTTGCTTGTCCCCGCGTCGTTACTCTATCGGTGCACGAACCAAGCCTGTCCCCGAAAACGTCACTACGCGTATGCGCGGCCTTGCCGAATAGCAGCACGCGTCATATCTGAGACGAAGGGTAGGTAGCAAAACCATGTCGCTCCAAAATCTCAGCGACCTGTAATCTGCGTACACAGTTGCATGAGCACGCTGAAAAGGTGCTCAAGAGGCGCTGACGAGCAGGGGATCTTTATGTCACGCGAAGGCAGCGCCACTTTATTGCGTACTACTAACGCAGGCCTATATGTACATTTTATTGCTCGGCTGGTTTTTGTCCGTCCCCGTCGCCGTCATTCACCGCATATGTATATTTGTGCAGTAGTACTTTCTAATATAAGGAAACAAAAAATATTTCAATATTCACAAAAAAATCGTCGACCGCGCAGAGCAATCAACGGTCCCGTGGCCGGATTCATGGGATAGTTCATGTTTTTGCCACCAGAGGCGCCGCACGTCATTTTTCGCGACTTTCAATTAATACATAAAAATTTAAATCCACCTCTCACGAAAAAAAAAAACAGGGTTGGTTTGAGTCAATGTGACGGACAATTTTCCCATCAGTGGTGTCATCTCATTTCATCATATCCAGCTTTTCTGGACACATCACAGCCAGCGCCCCTGGTGGCCCCGGCGCGAAGCTAGCGCGTTTTCAATGGAACTGGCGAGTTTTTCCCGAATAATTAAGTGTAGAGGGTGAATGTTGAAAAACGCAGACCACAGAGCGCTTCTGGGAACCTAAACGGACGAGAAGACTGCAGCGATCACGTTGCAGTAAGCTTCAATTTTGTTCCCAGAGCAGCTAAAGATTGTAGAATGGGAGTCTATGGAAACGGCGAAAAATGTGGCCTGTTTTTCGAGACAAAAACGGTCACTGTCGTAAAACTAAGCAAGGTATGGTAATGGTCAGGAAATCACATGTAGTCCTGACAATCAGCTTTCGTTTGAAGCCAATCTCAACTTGCCGCAGTTGGCATAACATTGTTCCCTAACGCGTTTTATGAAGCGCGGTCGTTCAAATGTTTGTGGTAAATTGATAAACTCTTGCTAGAGTGCCTCGATGCGCGCGCCCCCGCTTAGAGTGGTGTCAGCTTTTGAAAGGGCAGATGCCGCCTCCTCGGCCTTGGCGGCAGCGTCGCCGCCATTTTGAATCCCCCGCCCGGTCACTTGTGCGTGGCGCGCGTTCTGTTTTTGGGTCGGTGCTCGTTTCCGTCCAGTTTTATGCGCTCGCTACCGTCACCATGGCCGGGTGTTGCATGCCGCAGTGCACCAATCATTCCAGAAACGCTGGGAGCTGTATCGTTTTAGAAGATACGAGGTTTCTTTGGAGAGTAAAAATCAAACGTGACAAGCGGCATCCGAAGAACACATTATGCACTTGCAGCGTACGTTTCCAGCCGGTATTTTGAATGCACATGCAAGAATAATTCTGCAGGTGTTAACCTTGCGTAATAAATGGGCACACTGATATCAGCTACATGCTGAAAATGCTTTGGTTCACGTGTGCATGAATCCTGCATTTTACTTCGCAAACATTCTTTACTGCACTTGGTTGGTCCTGTATCTGCCTTTGATTTTAGGGGCGAAGCTCCTTAAGGCGGCACCCGTTCGTCCCTCGTAGTCGTAGTAGTAGTGCGTAACAAGTCTTACGCTTTGACCTCCAAGGTGGTGCCGGTGGGAGATTTTTCCTGTGTGTTGTTGAACAATAAAAAATTCGCAGCGTGCGCGTTAACTAAAAGCCGAATTCTTCTGTCTCTCATTCCCCATTAGCAGCCATTGGCATGTTCCAGTAGGAAAGGTTAGTAGAAGTGTAAGTGTTAGCTAAAAGCCGACTTCTTCTGTCTCTCATTCCCATTAGCAGCCATTGTTTACCTCCAAGGTAGTGCCTGGTGAGATTTCTCCTGTGCGTGATTAAACAATAAAAATTTTGTTCAAAACGCCGTTGATTGATGAAATAAACCAACCAAAGACGCCAGATGTTTTGTAAAAGCAAAACGAAAGAACGCCAGATGTTTCTAAAGCAAAGCGAAAAGACGCCAGCTGCTTAACGAAAGACGCCACATGTTTTCTAAAGCAATGGTTTTCTAAACAATGAAAATTCACAGCGTACATGTAAAATTAAAGTGAGCTGCAAGTCGTCATAACTCATCGAACCTTTAGTATAAACGCGCCCGATCTCACGTCGGTGATGATGTACTGGGCAGAATTCACGGAAGATTCACGGTTTACCGATGAACCTCCGCAGCTTCGCCCACTCATCATCGTTCACTCCGTGGATATGCTGTGATTTTTTGCTTTCGCCATTTTTGTGATTTGAAATGTATCATGGAATATAATATGCGTGTTTGTCTGCAGATCAGATCCTTCTTTTTTCCTAATAATAATTATTTGTGAGAATTTACGTCCCAAGAACCCCGATATGATTATGAGAGGCACCGTATATAGTGAAAGGCTCCTGAAATTTTGACCATCTGTTGTTCTTTAACGCGTACACATAAATCTAAGTACGCGGGCCTCTGTCATTTCACCTCCATCGAAATGGGGCCGCTGCGGCAGGGATTCCATCCCGCAACTTTCGGGTCACCAGTCAAGCACCATAACTAAAACCACAGTGGGTTCTTGTTTTTTATATTCCTTTCCGTGTTTCAAGTACGCCTTCTGTGCTGGTCTGATGCCCATGTATGTATGTGTGCAGTTAAATGTTTTTTATCCATCTCTGTTTGTGTGTTTCAAGGTTACATTTTCGTCCTGTCTTAAATAATTACGCAGTTCCTGTTTTTTTAATAATTTACGATCACTGTGAATCGACTAGTGGCAGTTGTGTTTTATTATGTAATCTGCGTTTTATTTGTGTAATTGCTTCTGTCAGCGCAGCGTAAATGCGCACAAATAAATGGCCTGTACACTGGATAATAACGCGCGCGCACACAAACACACACACACACACACCATGATGATGTCATATGGTGACGTCATCACGTGACGATGATTTTTTGCATCCCTCGTCCCCAACGTCGTGGTACGCTGACGCCGTAGATGCGTGACGCCGACGGTCAAATTTTGCGTTTGATGAGGCATTTAAGGCTTTCGACTTAAAAAAGACGTCCGCCACGGTGGTATAGTGGTGACGGAGCTCGGCTGCTGACCCGAAAGTCACGGGTTCGATCCCGGCCGCGGCGGTCGCATTTAGGTGGAGGCGAAATGCTAGATGCCCGTGTACCGTGCGATGTCAGTGCAGGTACCAGATGGTCAAAATTCATGGAGCCCTCCACTACGGCGTGCCTCATAATCATATCATGGTTCTGGCAAGTAAAACCCTAGATATTATTAAAAGAGACAAATAAACGACGCCGTGCATCTGCCGCACAAAGTGTAAAACAGTATTGGAAATACTCAATGATATGTGCAAGCAATTGGGCATGCGAGAGAAACTGCAGATACAAAAAGAAGGAAAAACGCACTGATACTGCGCGCATGCAAAGTTTTATGGCATACTACTTAACAACGTATTCATCGTTTCCATAAGGACTCAAGGTGCAACTCGATGCCGATACAGTAGCGGCTACAGATTGTGAGCAAGAAATGTCAGCAATAATAATGATAAAGAAGCTCTCGTTTCATTTTAGCAGGATATTCGCACCATACTGCCCCTCGGCCCTTTTTTCTGTGTACAATATGTATGATGCCATTTGTAATAAACGAGTAAATTGTTTGCAAACTTAGCTAAATGAGCCACCTTAATCGCGCTTAGGTAGCTTCGCAACACTAAATTGTGTGTGTTCAGATACATATACTGCTGCTGCGGACATGTATACAAATACTTTAAACGATTGTTTGTGTATTTGGAATGCAGAGCTTACGAGAAAATTAAGTAAGGCTTTAGACTTTATCGTTTCCGGCGTAAGGTAGAGGATTGGGTTTCAACATGACAGTCTACGTCTACCTCTAGCGCATAACACATGCACAGGCCGTCAGCTTAGATGAATTACATGTTTCCTCAATAAACATTTAGGCAACAACAGCAATAAAAGCTGCCCAAGCTTTAAAAAAGAAAAGAAAAAGAGAAAGCTCCGGACGTATCCGCGCACCGCAAGCGCTTTGTGTAGCGCGTTCCGCATGCTGCCGAGCTGCGGCGGGATTCGCAATGGCGGCCATCGTAGCAGACGACGCGCCTGTCCTCACCCTCAGCGGAGCGCGCGGGCATCAAGGCACCCTAACTCTTGCTTACCGCGGGCGACAAGGCGTCCACCGTGGCCGAGCGAGCTAATCGCTCAAGTTCAGAGCGCGGCATCACCGCGCCGTGATCGGTTCGATTCCTGGCGACGGATCAGCATTTTTTTTTCCGGCCAGTGACTTAGTTCTGCAGCTTCGCACAGGATGTCGCCGCCGAAACAAAAAAAGAGCTTTCGTTTCGGTTTCGGTTCTTGACTGTAATCTTGAGCTGCCGTTTCTTTTTTCTCTTTATTATATGACTTTTTTAGTGTATGTTTAAACACTCCACGCGTATCACATCGTTCAGATCTACATTTGTAATTCTTACTTTGCTCTTTTATAAACGTCCTAAGGAACAGAACGCCCGATCAAGTTATGGTGAACAAAGCTCTTTCCAACTTTTGTTCGCGTATTGTGGTGGAAACTTATTTCTCCCTTCTCAATGATGTCGTTACGATCTTCTCAGGTACCTACAATTCAGCAACGTAAAGGAAGCGAACTAAGCTTAGACAACCGAGGCATAGTAAATAAATGACAATTTAGACGTTTTTGCAGTTGCTTTTTACTTTAGGGCTAACGCAAGTGTTTGTCGTAATCTTAACGAACGAAGGGGAATTTTTCGAGGGGTTCTTTTTTTGTTAGACACTAGTAATGAAACCAACAGATAGTTCAGCCAATCAAAGAATAGGAAAAATTGTTTGTTCTTTTTCAAACAGCAGTGCAATGATTTCGCCCTAACTTAAATCAAATCAAAATCGCTATCTCGACAAGCATCAGCGGACGGCTCATATACCCTTCTATATGCTGCGCTCTCAACTCGAAGAGACTGTGCGAAATCCCCTTTCCTACCTGGAGTGGCTGTGTTCTCTTACAGCACCATTTTGTAGAGTTACGCGAGACTGCATCTGAGTTAGCTGCCTGCAGCTTTACTTCATTCGTTGCTATCGCACTCATTGCATCGTCCTTGCGGTGAAACTGAGATTTTTATTCATCTCTTGTCGTATCTATCGCCCTACGTGAACGGAAAAAATCCAGCATGCCTTCTCCTTTAACATCACATAACACTGTGCGCTGCATCGGATAGGTCCGTGTGATATGACGTGTGTGGATCAAAGCTTTCGGGAAGTCCAGGGACTGGTGCTTCCAGTTACAAAACGAAAATCCTGTGATTCAGCAGCTTTTCGCAGGCACCCACAGCCCACAACGTACCGCAATAAGATGCCATTTTAAAGATCTGTAAATGGAAATGTGCACAGCATGTACTGGTTGCGTAAGGCTGGAACTGAAAGCGGAGCTAGCGTTCGACCTAGCTTCTTCTAAGGTTTTGCTAGTAATACCAGGCTATTGCTATAGGTGCAATGTTTTTTCTAGTATAGTATTATAGGATATGACTAGGCTTGGATAATCTATTCTTCTCAGGTTTCGGTCGGTTCCCCAGACTACGCACTTCTTGCGTGGTTCTGAAGGGGAAATGTCGCGTCACTAGTAGTTATGTGATGGGATCTTAGTCACGTGAGAGAGAAAGTACATCTTTATTAGAGTCCAGTGCGGACGCTGAGGTTGCCCCGCGCCACCCGGTTGTTCCGAAGTTTTTGGCGCCAACACGTCACGTCAATAGTTACCTGACGTTACGGGATTTCAGTGGCAAGACTAATTACTTGATTTTATGTGATTTTTAGTCACGTGGCTAGTTGTTACGTGATTGTATTCACATAAGTAGATGTGCGATGTTACGTGATTTTGGTCACGCGACAATTGCAGGCCTGGTGTACAAAAAATTGTAGTCGCTTGTTACGCAGGAAACAACAACCCATCATCGATATCACATATATTTTGCGATTACGAGAAATTCACTTTCGTTGCTCGAAAGAGCAAGCGAAGCTGCACTCGTGCACTTTTTATCACGTTTCAAATTTGTTTGGGCTTCTACGATTTTTTCTGGAATTTTTTCTATGCTTCATTTGCTCTGTTCTTTTTTCTTTCCTGGTGAAGAGCGCATATATATTGCTGTAAGTTTGAAAATATAGTCAGTTTTAAGTTCAGCGCTGTGTGTGTTTTCCAATGTCGTCCTCGTTCCTTGCGCTGTGAAACATCTAATTATGGTCTACAGCGCATTTTTGCAAACAGAAAGCAGCTGTTTTCACTTTTGCATTCCGTTCCTGCTCTTTGGAAGGTGGGGACACTTGCAAGAAGCGTTGCAAGGAGAGTTTGACCGTAGTATCTTTATAATAGCTATCGTATCACGGGCTAGCCGCCGCGCGCTGTGGCTGAATGGGTTGATCATACATGCTGGCTGTTTGCGCGCAATCGCTGGGGCCTTGGTTCGAATCCCAATGCGGTTTCTTCTTTTGTTTGTCTCTCTCAGAATTGCTTATGTTTGCCGCAGTGGTACAGCGGTTACGGTGCTCGGCTGCTGACCCAATGGGCACAGGTCTGACGGCGGCTCCAGCATTTTTGAACAAGGCGAAAATGCTAGAGGCTCGTGTACTTGGTTTTAGATGCACGTTACGAACCTGAAGTGGTCGAAATTTCCGCAGCCCTCCTCTACGGCATGCCTCATAAACATATTATGGTTTGGGCACGTAGAACTCCAGCAACTATTATTACTAGTACAACGCTGTTGAAAATTTAGTTGCTTGTTTTTTTCGCATGGAGCATTGCAACCAAGATATTTGCTGCAGTTTCGGTTTCGCTTTTGGAAATGGAGCAAGTAAACTTCTAATGCTTTATTTTTTATTACCATACAACCCCTTACTTAATAACGAAGAAAACGAACCCAGATTTTAGTTAACCTCAACCGACCGGGGCCACCTAGGAGTCCAGAGGCCAGGCCCGTAGCTAGGGGGTATGTCCCAAGGGCCCGCCTCCCTTCCCAAAAGTTTGACGGAGGCGGTGTTTTACTGACAAGAATAATGAGAATAGGTGTTTCTCTCAAACTGTCAAGGCCTTCAGCAAGTGCCCCCTCCCTTTACCCCCCCCCCCTCGCTGACTGGCGCAGGCCGGCGGCGGGGAGCGGTGTGCACGGAACAGACGGCGAAACGGTAGGCAAGCAGACTCGGAAGCGAGCGCGGCCGCGCGCGCCGTTGCCATAGCAACGACGGAGAGATCTTCAACCGGCCGCTTTGCTGCAGGCTTGCGTTTCCTTTCTTGAATTCTCGGCACTCGCCACTTTCCTATGAAGAGTGCTGTCTCACGCTCATAACGTGCATGCCATTTGTGACCTGGAAGTGCCGGAAGCGCGGCGATAATGCAATCGAGAGGCATGCACGATATCAGGACTGTTTTCGTGAGGCGAAACGACACCCTTTCAACACGTTCTTTAGTGTACGCTGCTTTCCTGAAAAGCATAGATAATTTCATAGGGAATATTAGCCGATTACACACTGGCCTTTGTTGCCGCAGCGCCACTTCACGCCGTTGAAAGAGTAATAAGAGGGAGTAACTAAGAGGGAAGTCCAGGCATGGACACATGCATGTTGTCTTTACTGATGACTTTCCCTTAACAGGTACCCATGTTAGCAGCAATGTAGTACAACAGAGTGAATGAAAACAGCGAGGAAGAAGACTTCAAAACTAACAAGCGCTTTTCGCTTTACAGTTCTGCTTACCGATTCAATGAGCCAAGTATTCGACGCTCACTAGATTGCCCTCCGCACTGTGTTCCCGTGCCAAGCCTAATTACGGTTCATCAAACTAATGAGCAGATCAAGCTCGTCTTGCTTGTTCGCCCCAGGTTTATGACTAACGTGGTCGGTAATGCACGATATATATATATAGTGTTTGTGTGTGTGTGTGTGTAGAGAATGCCTTGCGGGTAGTACTCACTGAAAAAAAGAAAAGATGCCTTTACTAACGTTTCAGCCGTGACACCGCCTACGTAGGTCAGTGTCTTGCGAAGCCCATGCCACAGCCCCAGCGGTATGGAATGCCTTTTTTCCGGTTTTTGATGTGTGCTACATGGAAGTTCATTCAATGTAGAAAGCGCCGCGCGCATGCGCCGTTGCTCTTCTCCGCTCCGTGTATAAGCGCGCGCTGGACCTTCCCATTGCCACTTCCAATAGCCGCTTTGCGGCCTTGGGGGTGCACAACTCCTTCGCGGAGCTGCGGGAAGCCCACCGCGTCAACCAACTTAATCGTCTTTCGCAGACGCCTTGCGGGCGCCGCCTGCTACACAGACTTGGCCTCAACACAATCTCCGACCCGGTACCTCCATCCCCAGTACCGGAAATGTGGCGCCAGAAGTTATGGGTGGAGCCACTCCCCCGCAACATGGACCCCGAACAACACTCCGGTCGAAGGCACGCGCGCACTGCTGCCCTTGAGGCGCGTCACTCCGATCGCCCCGGCGTATTTTATGTAGACATTTCGGGCCCTTCCCCCTCGGGTCACTACACGGCCGCTGTGATCACAGAAGGTCACCACGTCGACGGCCTCTCATTTAGAGCCGATAGTGCAACTCATGCAGAAGAGGTTGCCATCGCTTTGGCCGCCTCCCACCCCACCACTCACACTATCTTGACAGACTCGCGCTCAGCCTGTTCCCGATATATCCAGGGTTCCATCACCCCATTGGCTGCTCGTCTCCTTCAAGCCGCCTCCTGGCGCTTTAGCCCTCACTCCGTAAGAATAGTCTGGACTCCAGGCCACACAGGACTTCCCGGCAACGAGGCGGCGAATGCCGCTGCCCGCGCTTCTCTCTTCCGGGCCGCTGCCCTTCCATGTCCTGAGTCGGATCCTGGAAACTCGAGACTCACACGCTACCGTGATATTCTGGATTATTATCGCACTTCGCGTCGACTTTACCCTGGCCCTGCTCGCGGTCTGGCGAAAGCAGACGAACGAATACTACGCCGCCTTCAGACTAATACTTTCCTTAGTCCGGCGGTCGCCCGGCACTTCATCCCGGAAATCTCTGGCACGTGCCCGACTTGTCAGGTCCTCGCCGACACCTTTCACGTTGTGGCTTCGTGTCCTGCAACTCCACTTTCTTTCTCATCCCCCTTCCCCATCCCAACTAGAGAGGCTTGGGAGGAGTACCTGCTCGGCTGCTCCACCTTGGATGCGCAACGCTCCTTGGTGGCACGCGCCCGGGCAGCGGCCATCTCCAATGGCGTCCCGGACTAGGGACTGCCACTCAGGCACACAGCAGTTCTCTTGTGAATTTCTTGAATAAAATGTTTACCACCACCACATGCGTTCACTAGTAGTCGCGAAGGCAACGCCACCTCTCAACGTCAACTCCTTTTACTCTTTTATAAGCACAGAATAAATCGAGAATGCCTAATAACGTGCGGATTAATTTTAACGCATTTTTTTTTCTTTAGTAAATAGCAGCGGACTGCGTAGAGCATTCTGCACATCTCATTCGTGCACTATGAAAGCTTGCCCGTCAGGCAACGCGACATGTCGTTGTGACTTTCAAAGCGCAATTCAACAATGCAAATCCTAATCATATGGTGAAAAAAAAAAGCTCGTTTATGTCACTGTAATTCACAGCCAGGGTCTTGTGACACATTTCGATCAGTTGTCAGTCCCTTTAAGAAAGCACATCGCGAATATATATAGTGATAGAATAAGTATTTACTCTAAAAAGGCGTGACCTCACTAATGCTCACCTCATGTTCCACGATCCCAAATATTTCTCCATAAGTAGATATTGAGAAGGTTGTTGTGTATACATATTTGAACTTTCTCACTATCAAGGAGGTAATTTCCGCGTCACTACAAAATCTGCCCTAAATGGTGGCTCTGCGTTGTACAGAACACCTGTGCGCTGTACAGCGCAGAACCACCATTTAGGGCAGATTTAGGGCCTAATATAAGAAAAAAAAAACATGTTATCAGATTGACAGGAATTCAATTCTTTGAGCTATTTCCACTCAGACAATGCTGAGAGGGAATACCATGTCTAGAGGGTGTTTTCTAAAACGCATGCATCTATGATAGCACTGTGCTATTGATGCGCATTACTTCACTCCTGTGTGCAGATATCCCTGTTATTAAAGTCGAGGCTACATGCCAGTTATCGTGTCTTCTGAAATATTATTAATTTTTCTTAGTCGCTTTCGCGCGTATTTCTATTGCAACTTTTATGTTGCAGTAAAATTTATTATTGAATTATATATTTCTTACTATCTATTTTACTGTGATTTCCTTATCTACAATAGAGACAAAACTACCCGATACAGTGGAAGGGACTTTCAAGGTGGGCCTACACGTTTGAGCCAAAAAAGAATCCCAACCAGGAATGTCTTCGCAGCTTTGGCATTCCTATCAAGCCAGAAGATTCCAGGATCCAATACGCGGCTGATATTTTGCATCATGAAGTACAAAAAAAGCTCCGGTTTTGAAGACCCTCGAGCGGAGCTGTAATCATTCTCTTCGACACGGGTCATTTTCCGTTGGGCTTTCAGAGGAAGAAGATTACTGCTTGAAAAGCAGTAGATATTAAGGGAAAAAGCAGATTTCGCTAGGCTTTATCTGGCTGAAGACTGGTATTTTTCAGTCATTGCTACGAGCGAAAAACTACTAATCAAAATTCCTGTGCGCATAAACACCATTGTTCTCTTAAGGGAACCTCCTGGAAAGAAAGGCTTAAGATTTCCTTTGGAACGCCTGCACATCTTCGTGGCAACAGAAGGAGCTCCACTCACAACTGAAGAAATTTTCATACGCTGAGTGAACGTAAGAAGGGTGAATTAAAGGGTTCGCTTTTCTCTGATGTGTCTTGTGACCCGTTGTCGAGCAAGTCAAATGCATTTTGTATTCTACATCAGGAGCGATACAAAATAAAGAAGTGATTTGGAGAGATTGTAGGAATAGTTACCATTTTATGTTGCATTAACAATCGTTGTTGTGAGCGCAAAAACGCCAAAATTCGCTGTTCTGAATTTCTTTGTTCTGATCAGAGTGGACGATTGGGCCAGTAGGTGATTCATGATCGACTTTGTGCTTGCTGTAGTGCAAAGTTGAAAAAGACTGCGCCTACAGAACATGAAAGGAGAGCTTCAGGAGAACTTCCAGCCCATTAGAGTGACCTATTGGTGTATCTGCGCCAACAGTATTCAAGACAATCACCTCGAGCATATGAGTCGGTCGACCGTGAGAAAAAAAAGGGGAAAAAAAAGAAAGAGAAAGAAGAAATGCAATTATGATAGATAAGTGCCTTTTTTAGCGGGATAGACGGCAGATCTAGAGATTATTACACAACACGTCAGTCGTATATGTTCTAAGTAGGGGTGTGCGAATATTCGAAAGTTTCGAATGTTCGTCGAATATTACATTCGAAATATTCGTATTCGATTCGGAAATCGTGTATTCGAAAAGTTTCGAATATTCGATAAATTCGAATATTCGACAAAATCGAATATGCGATTCGATTATCATGCATAAAATAACTCGTCTTCCACATTTATGCTGCGTTCGTATAGCTAAAAATGTTGCCGAGAGGAGCGATAAACATCGTAAGTACACGGGGGCACGGTATCTGCCTGCGACGAGCGCCCCAATACGTATGATTTATTGCTGGTGCATCTCCGACGTGCAGCGCTGTTGGCGATCATGTAACCGTACATTTTCAATATTATGCGGCCGCAACGTGCCGCACTACCACTCGTTCACTATGCGGGACCATGGCTTCTGAAGAAAGACAGTGACCCATGTGACTGGTGGCGGACTGTAGGCACCTTCAGTTACCCCAGTCTGGCAAAGCTTTGCCCTATATGTACCTCCCTATACCAGCCACTTCTGTTCCAAGCGAGCGTGCCTTTTCAGGTGCAGGGGGAGGGGGGGTTGTCTCTGTTACAAGGGAGCGCCTGCTGCCTGATCATGTGGAGCAACTCATATTTCTTCATGATAACATGATGTAGTCATTACTTTCATTGTGCCGTGATATTTGCTTGTGTTGTGATGTGCATTGTGCTAGCCTGAACATTCTGTTCTGGAGATAGCAGTGTATGTTGCGTTGCCAGTCAGGCTGTTAATGTTTTTTTTTTCTTCAAATAGCTACATGTTAAATAAAATATCGTTACTGTGGAGGCATTTTTCCTTTGATATTCGATATTCGATTCGATATTCGAAGGTGGATATTCGTATTCGATTCGTATTCGAAAAGTTTGATATTCGCACACCCCTAGTTCTAAGCCAAAAGAGAGCAACGGGGGTATAGGGGTTCCTCCGTTGAGGGAGCAAGTGCATTGCCACTCCCATTACTCTCGTAAAAGGAGCAACGGCCAGGGGATGAACCGTTGCTCTCCTTTCAGTTGCTCCTTCAGTGGCCCAATGGTTAGTCTCCCCACTTGCTCCTTGAGGACCAACTGTTACTCCTTCCTGATGCTCCTCAAGGGAGCAACGGATGCTCCTTCCCGTTACTCCTTAATTTCTTATGGGGCCCAAAAAAAATCGTTTTTGATTGACCTATAGAGCATATTGAGGTTTATACAGATATTTGTTTGGATGCACAAACGATATACAGACATCTCACTCAGAAATAAATTTCAGAAAATTTGCAGCAAACACACAGGATTCGAACTCGTGACCCCTTAATCTCCATGCGCGTACGCTAACCACTAAGCCACCACACGCTACGGCCCCGTTTGAAAGGAAACGGGGTTATGTATGTACCGACGGGTCGTTGCGCGTTCTGACATGTTAAGGAAATGAGCATAGGCGTGCAGAACCATTGGTGATGTTCAAAAGAGAATCGAAAGTAACAGTGTAAACATCTGAAAACGTCAGGTTAATGAGTCTCGCGAAAACACAGGCTTTGCCAGAGCTCCCTTTTGCGCTAGCTAAAAGGCCAGCAATTTCTTTTTTTTTTTTTGCCCGGAGGAGTGTTTTCTTCTCTATTATCATTATTATTACTAATATCAATAATAATAAATTTTTTTGCGTAAGAGTCACCTCCCCTTTGAAAAGACAACACAGCTTGAGCTGATAACGTCCATTTGCTCTGAGATTAAACACAAAGTCAAACTACCGGACACGATTGCGATAGCTGCCCTCCAGCAAAATCAGCAAGTGACAAGGTAGAGATGATGAGGGGTGGGCCAGCGGTGCTAGCTCGCTGTCAGTCTTTCTGCGCATCGCAATAAAAGTGTTCGTTGCGTGATCTCTGCTGCAACCCTGCCGTCGGGGCTTTTGCTGATTTGTACTGGAGACGGCCGTTCAGCAAAAAACCGCAAATGTAAAGTCTATCAACTGTGTACTTCTCTCAACCGCTTCTTTGTCGTGAAGTATATACGGAGTCTCGCGAAGCTTCGCATTTTATTGCCACATTCTCAGGCTATATATTTATGCCAAGTGTTATACGCAAACACACCAGTTAGCTTGCGACGACAGCAGCTTCAGGTGCTGGCGTTCAAATGCAACCATGCCTTTTATTAGGAACGTTTAGCTTGTATTAGGGGCTTTTAGCTTTACGTTACCGTGTTACGAGTTGCCGGAAGCAATCTGTGCATGCGCGGGCCTTTACGGAACGTGAACTACTCGCCGGATTGGCTTTACGTGTATACGGCCCTATCTCGCAAATCCACCTTCGTTCGCGGCTACTCGCGATATCCGCTTTACCGAGGCTCCAGCCGCCGAGTAAAAATAAGCCGAAGTGCGAGCGCCAATTGCGATCACCTTGTTTCAGCGGCTAAAGTCACTAGAGTGAGTTGAAATAGAATACCGAAGCTGTAAGCACGTGAGAAGCCTTCACATAAATACCCCGACAGGCTGAATAGGTGGCGCCATCTAGCGGGAACAAGATTAACCAGGCAAGCAAACAATTGTTATTGCAGAAACATCGTGCGTTCTACTTCTGGTGCAAATGCCTTGCCGCGGCATAATTACGAATGAGTTATCTTTTCAATCGTTTTTTTCCTCAAAAACACTAGGCGAAAATAAACGTGCCCGTACTATGGTTGCACGAAGCGTCACAAGATGGCGACACCATCGTCGGATAACTCGGTATTCTACACCCGTTTGCGGATACCGGGATACTGTACACGCTAAAAACCCCTCGTGATTTTGCCGCAGCGGTGATACAATCTTATTTAAATTAAATATAATTGAAGTGCAGTTATCATCACCATTTCATGGTTTATTCAAACGTAAAGGTATCCGTTTACGTACTTACGTAAACGTTTACATACGGGGAGCTAAAACTTTTCTAAAACATGTGTTCCGGTAACAAGGTAAGGTTAAAAAGTATACGTACAAGTTAATGTCCCTATTAGCGTGCGTATCTCTCTGTTCAGTTTACAAAAAGTAGTTTCCTTACGCCAGCCCGCAAGGAAATGTGGCCTATGCATCGACCGATACAGGGTGCGTCCTGCAGGAGAGCAACGGTTGCGCGCCGAGAGCAAATGTTGCCGTTCGTCATTCTGTTGCTCCCTTCCAACCTAACCCTAAACGGTTACTCTCCCAACTTGAGACATGTGAGCCATCTTGTTCCAGTTGGTCTTTTTGGGGAGTAACAGTTGGTATTTAGGACTAAAACCCGCAGTTACTCTCATTTTTCCCATTTTTGGCTTAGAGTGTACGTTCATTCTTAACAAAAAAAACTAACCAAGTTCACATTTTCCGGTGTACAAGATCATCTTTCAACGACTGTATCATTTTTGCACACCCGCTTTGACGGCGCCAAGCTTGCGGTGGCAGTCACATTTCAGTAAGAACTAAATGAAAACAAATAAAAACTATCTGTAACTTCTTTTTTTACTCTCATTCCTAGCGTTCTCAAACTTATCCAGTTCTAATTTGAGGTAACGGAAGGAGCAGACAAGCATCACCCAAGTGGTACACCAAAGGAAATTTGGTTATTATGCAACCACAATATCCTGTTCGTACGAAAACATAATGGTTCCCGCTAGCTGAAAAAAGAAACTCAGAATGCAGCATGCTGCTTCAATATCCCACCGGTACGGCAGCGCAAGAAACTAAACAAACAAAGAAAAGCACGATTCTCTTGATGCATCGCGGGCGCATCTATAACGGCCAGACATTTGGCGTAGCACGTCTAGAAAAACTGCCGATTCATTGCCAGTCGTCGCCGTCGAGATAACGCCGACACACAGCGCTCTCTTTTCTGCGCACTGAGGTGAAGCGACAGTCTCGGGGCGTGTGTACTGTTTCTTTTGATTATCTTTTATTTAGTGCCGCGTCAGTGCATACGTCATGGCGGGACTTTTGAATTCTTTAAGGTCGATACGCCACGTGGTGTCGTTCGCGCGAACTTGGCCGCTGGTGTCCAGAAAAGCTGGATATGCATGTTGTGGTCAATTCTTGGCAACTTTAAGCTTCGCCTTCAAGTGTTCAACGCGATAGCGATATCCGCCCGCACACACACAGTGGACAGCTATAGGTTAGCGTTAACGTGATAGCGGAAGTTCAAGGGAATGGCGTTATTACGCCATTCAACGCAAACGTCCGTTGCGGACAGCGCCTTTTAGTATAGCGGGATAGCGTTTACATGCCCGAGCTTAAGGTCCCTGTATTTTTTAAATGTAGCGACTACACGCGCGCCCTCTCGAGGGGCCCAGGGAGCAGCGATAGCAGACGACGCGCCGCTCGATTCCGTGCATATTGCGGGCGCATGAAAGTAAACTCGGTGCTGGCTTGAACCGTTAAGTTATTAACATTTGTAGCCTAAGATGCTCATCAATTATCTGACTACAGGGACAATAACATTAAAGGGGCCCTGCAACACCTTTCTTTGTTATATTGGAATAGTCCCATTATTGACGTATGACTCTTCACGAGCCATGTGCCGCAAAAATTTTTCGAATCCGTCAAGTCTAAGTGGTGTTACCAAATTATAGAGATCACGTTCCGCAGCTTTCTCTCTCAACTCAACGCAGCGAGCGCGCGGAAGGCTGCGCGCGGCGTGAGGGGAGGGAGGGAGGGCGGAGGTGCGAGGAGGCGACGTCAGCGCCGGCGGCATTTTTTTTCATTTTTTTCTCTCTGGCGTCTCGGCGCAACCACGTGGTCTGTGCCGCCACTTCCGGTCGGCTTGCGTCGTTCTCGTCGAGCGGAGTCGATCGCGCTGTGTATCGCGCGTGCTTGAAAACTGCGCGTCGGTTTGGTAATGTTGGGTGTGCACCTGGAACGCCGTAGTGTTTTCATCGCTCTGCCAAACATGGAAGCAAACGTGCGCGCTCGTTTGGAACGAATGACAGCTGAGATCGGTTTCGGCCCATACTCCGATACACCGCCTCGTAAGACGGCACTGGCAGACGACCCCGAAGCGCCGCCATTACCGGACGCCGGCATTGTTATCGGAGACACGCTGCGCCCGTGCCTCGGTCGGTCGTGAGAACGTGCCGACGATGCAGTTCTCAGCTGACGAGGCAACACTCGAACGGCTGCCACTCTCAACGGCAACCGGCGATGGTCAAAAGCACAGAAATATTCACGTTTTCGGCACTGCGCATGGCGAAGAAAACGGAACCACGCAACTACGAGCAGACGAGCTGTCGGTGAGACCGGAAGTGCTAATATTAATGTTTGTTCGGTGTTTTTAACGCGATAACATAATATAAACGCACATATTATCTACTTATTGAACTCAAAATTAACAACGAAAGTAATAATGAGGGTGTTATCGTGATTATAACATCAGCCAATGGTGGAACTGCGACAATCGCGTCATATTTTGCGGACTAATACATCATTTGTCGAGAGAAGAGGGAGCGATTTTCAGCTGACTTTGAGAATTTATTGTAAATTCCAGGCAGTGCGCATCGCTATAATATTTGGCTGGCGTGTTCTCGGGAGCCTCGACTACCGATCGGCAGCGCTTTTTGAGCATGCTCGAAAAGTGTTGCAGGGCCCCTTAAACGAGCACGGAGCATGTTAAATGTTGAAAAAAAAAAAAACGCATGCGTTTCCAAAGCAGGTTCCGAGCGCGTTCCCGGCAGCAGCTGCCATGCAGGGTACATGTTTTTTTTCTTTGTATATTTTGACATTCAGTGTAACTTGAAGTACAAGTGGTATTTTGGCGAGCTAAAAGTGCTTGTTTACTAGTTCGAATAAAATAGGCAGGTGGTGAGCGTAGGGCTACTTTCGGAAACTTCATCGGGCACCTGGCGCTCTTGTAGTGCGTAGAGCAAAATACGCGCTATTATTGGTCTGTCTGTGTTTGTCAGTGTTGGGAAGTCTTCCCAAAGTTGAATGGTACTTTTAGCTAAGCTTATTTTGTTTGTACTCTAGGAGGTTTACTTAGGAGGGGGGGGGGATATTCCACAATTACAGTCGCACTGCATTTGAGGAATATCAGCCCCTTGAGTACCTTTCAAAATCTAGGAAATATAACCTGCCCGCTAGTGTCTCGCCCATTTTAACGTTAACTGTTTACGACGTGAATTTATGCAAAGCCGTTCCCCCTTTTACTACCAGCGTCGCCGCCGTGTCCCGCAGATGTAAATGTATGTTGCAATGTTACCCAGTACAATTTCAAATAAATTCGTGGTATGCATACAACTACAGACCCTAAAACCAGACTACTACCGGAAAAGCTCAGTTATGTGTCTTCGTGTAGAGATGCAAGAGAATAAAGGAGCACTTATTGAAAAACTGGGTTTTATTGCATGACTTCATAAACAAATTTTTTCTTTGCAAATTTTGTTATGAGCACTGATCCCCCTTCATTCACTTGCAGGGTGGCTTCCTTTCCTTCCGTCTTGGCAGATTAGCAAAGGCGCTCGGGGCGGCAATAAAACCTAGCTCAGTGTAGCCCTGACTACCCTGAACCAAATTGTAAGCCACAATCTTGACAACCGCACAGACACCGATCTCATTCAGCTCGACCTAAGCAATGCCTTCGACACCCTCAACATTTCCCTCTTGCTGGACAAGATGAAGAATCGGGAATTCACGGATGCCTGCTCAGGTGGCTGGCCCAGACGCGATCTTCCTTTCCAAATAAAATTCGCTTCTTCATAACACACAAATAGGTGCCGACCACGAATGACATTGAATAACGTGCATTTTCGCGCGCAATCTACGATACACCAGTACATCGGCTATGTCAGTGTACTTATTTGCACCTCAATCGATGGGTGCAACTATATACATAACCGATCGCCAAACACCGAATTGAATGTGCAAGAATGTATGCCATGATATTAATTAAACAAGGCCTACTTATTGACAAATTTCTGTCAGTGAAGTGCCGGCGAGTGCGCCCGGCGGCTGTCGGTGGCTGCCGGGGTGCGTTTGCTGATAGCGCGTCGTAAGATCGCCATAACGATGCCCATCGCTTCTTGTACGGACACCGTACGCATGAAAAAATGGTTCATTCAGGTTGACTGATATTGAACTTCTACTGTACACTCATTCTTACACTTTGGAATTGCGTATCATTAAACCCAGAAGCGCCGACAGCATGTATACACGGACTCGGCAGGTGTGCTAGGCCTACCTCCGCTGGGAGTCGTACGGGTGCGACCGATCTCCGGGCGCAAGTGGCTGGCGAAGGTTGAAGAATGCGCATTTTAGCGTCGAAAGCTTTTCACTGTTACGTTAAAGTCGAACCGAGGTAAGCGAAAGTGCGAGAATCGCCAGAGATGCGTTTGCATTGTGGTTACGTTGACCGCGGTGTTGCTTTTTTGACGTACATGCCGTGCCTGCCGCGGTACCGCATGTCCGATAGGACGCCAGATCGCAACGTCGTAAAGTATTCCTCAGCCAGCCATGGTAAAAGATCGTCGCAAGTGTATTTGTAAGCGCGTGGCTACAGCTTTCAGACTTGGGTATGAGCTGCTGTGCTGCATTGAGCCGATATGATAGAGTTCCAGCTGATATTTGGAATTTACTAATGAAAACGGTGTTGAATATTATCCTGTTTTATATTAAAAGGTAGATGTGCCAACAGTATCTCAATAGATCATGCGATACTTACACGTGTTCCGTGTATATTTGCTGTTTAAATACGAACTGCAGAGCTGTTGCCACCAGCACTAGAAGGGGGGGCAAAACACCATGGATATATATACCGGCTACTGGGTGTATGGTTGTGTGCAGCGCCAGTAGTGCATACGTTAAGTGTTGCTGTGTTGTGTGTGTATGAATGAGTGTGAAGATTTGAGTTAGGTAAGCTTATGGCATTCCAGGCAAGGTTCACTGTTACAGTGTAGGAAACGCACGATGGTTTTCTTTTTTTCCCTCTTATTTAGACGGTAGTCCTAGCAGGAAGAGTGATTCTACTCTTGGAGGGAGTTCATGCACTCTAGCCCAACCAGCATTGTAAAACTCTGCGAGGGAGTAATTCCAGCCGAGAGTGCATGTACTCCTTTTCAAAAGCGTGGCCTTACTCTGGCGAGGGAGCTTGTTCACTCTCCTTCAGCCAGAGTACCAGAAATCTGTCGAGAGAGTGTGCCCACTCTGCGCAGCAGAGTTCCCAGCACTCCTGAAAAGGGAGTGAAATATGAGACAAGCGTTTACTCTCGCAAAAAGTGTTCGTAGCGCTCTCTTGTCGCTGTGAGTTGTAGATGCCTTGCCGCGGCATATTTACGAATAAGTTACCTTTTCTATTATTTTGTTCCTGAAAAACACTAGACGAAAACAAACGTGTTCATGACTATGGTTGCACGAAGCGTCACAAGATGGCGACACCATAGTCACCGCTTCGCGTATACCGTGATACTGTACCCGCTACAAACCCCTCGTGATTTTGCCGCAGCGGTGATACAACCTTATCTAAATTAAATATAATTTAAATGCTGTTATCACCATTTCGTGGTTTATTCAAACGTAAAGGTACCCGATTACGTACGGGTAGCTAAAACGTTTCTAAAACATGTGTTCCGGTAACACGGTAACGTTAACAAGTACACGTACAAGCTAAATGTCCCTATTAGCGTGCGTATCTCTCTGTTCAGTTTACAAAAAGCAGTTTCGTTACGACAGCCCGCAAGAAATTGTCGCCCATGCATCGAACGATACAGGGTGCGTCCTGCGGGAAAGCAACGGTTGCGCGCCGAGAGGAACTGTTGCCGTTCGTCCTTCTGTTGCTCCCTTCCAAGTTAACACTAAACGGTTACTCCCCCAACTTGGGACATGTCAGCCATCTTGTTCCAGTTGGTCTTTTCGGGGAGTAACAGTTGGTCTTTAGGACTAAAACCCGCCGTTACTCTCATTTTTTCCATTTTTGGCTTAGAGTGTACTTAGGCGGACTTGATGGAACCCCGAGCTCCGAAAACCATTTCGCACCGGCCAGAGAGCCTAATGCTTGATCAACCGTAGGTAGCGTGAAGCGCTCACGAACGACGCACTTATTGAACTATGCGAGGTCGACGCGTACTCTCAGTTCCCCCGACTCTTTCGTTACCAGGACTATTCCTGCGCGCCAATCCGTGGGGCCGCGTATTGCCTTAGGAACGTGTAGAGGCAAAGGCTGATTCGCAAAAGGAAGAATTATGGCGTAGTGAGCACTTAGCAACTGTACTTGCAGTAGGCGTTCTAGCATGGTGTGAAACGGCCAACGTTTCGCGCATAGTCGTTCGTTTTCCTGCGGCACTGTTGATGCATGCACCGAGAACCGTTTTTGCTTCTCAACGTCGTTCGCTTTCTTCTCATGCGCTAGAATTCATCGAATAGAACACGGCTTTTTATAACCACGTTTCGAATGTGGGCCTCTTCAAATTCCCTGATGGAAACGAGGGCGAACGAAATATTGGAATAGAAGAGGGAATATTCGTAATTAAACGTACGTGACTAGTTCGTAAATTACGTTTTAAGGGGGTGAAAAGAGCAGTAAAGTAGGAATAAAATACAAGGTGACAAGTTCACAACACCTATATTTCAGCGATCCGGTCCCAGCTCGTGCCTCGGGTTCGAAGTGAACAGGGTTAAATTGTTGTCAAAGTTTTCATCACTGCAAGCATTCCTGGGTTCTCATTTATAGGTTTTCGATTGTGTTGAACCGCGGTAGACGACATGCGGCTTTCATTTCAACCTAAAGACAGCTTTGAGAGTATGGTAATTAATTTATCAAAGAAATGGTTTGGCAGCGTGTGGTGTTTTGATAGAGGTATGTAACCGAGATATCTAGTATGAGCTTCGTGCATATAGAAGCGCCGCCATAGATATTATTACCGATCGCAGACGATACCATTCGCCCAAAAGAAAGAGTGGAGCATAATGGAAGGAAAAATTACGAGCTACGATGTAAAAAAGGAGTCGGTTAGAGTACGCACGAGGGCTGAATCTGGCATTTCTTTTATATGCGGGTTTTACAACTCTGATAAAAACGATGTCCTTCTCACGAGTCCCACCGCTGGCGTGTGTTTTTCCAGTGTTAGGTTAGAATTTCTCCTCGCAGATATTTTCGAGGTCGATGAAATTTTAATTGAAACAAAAAGAAATCTCACAGTATTCGCTACACCTTAAAGGAACAGCTATTACGCAGAACAGAGGCCAAAAATTATGAGCGAGACATCTTCATTGATTATCACAGGGATCGCCTGCTAGGATTGCGTGAATACGAGATTTAATTTGAAAAGAAAAAAAAAAACGGAAGACGGCGCAACAAGAATCCCGATAAAAGAGTACTGACATTTCGGAGCGATCAGGGGAACATTGCTAACACTCAAGGAAATATGGAACAACTGTATTTCTTCTACTTTTTTATGTAAGGACTAGGTGCTTAGGACAAAATATACGCGTTGTAAGCTTGGGCTAGCCATTAGGCGAAATGCTGGCCTGAAATACTCATTTACACTCCGCAGAAACATCAGCATTTTCAATTCTTCATTCATTCGACCATTTCAATGTGAAGTAGTTCTGCTCTTGATAAAAAATATTATTTTTGCCTCAGATACGGGAATCCGGATGTAAATGTCCAAAGTATACCATGTGAGCTCTCAATATTGTCCTGTAGTCTCAGCAAATAGACCCATCCCCCCTTCCCCCGAAAAAAAAGCAGAAAAAAACAGGCGTGCTGTACTTTTCTATCTGTACTACGTGTGACTCATGCTGGACATAAGGAAGCATTGAATAGCTGGTAACTGATGCTAATATGGAAGCTTGAGCAAGCGTTTCGTACAATAAGGTGTTTGCCCCCCCCCCCTTATTGTAGGAAGGGGGGACGCTTTGCACGTTATTGAGCTGCCAGACAGTCCGGTTGACAAGCCTTTGTAAAGAGATTTTTGAAGCTTAAGGCGCGAATAAGACACGGAAGAAGATTAGGAACACACACACGGAGCGCCAAACCTCGTCCGTGTCTTATTCGCGTCTTAAGCTTCAAATATGTTAAACCAACAAGCCCGGTCTGCTATTCTTACATTGTAAAGAGAAGTTTACAAGCACTTCAGTGTCCTTGACGGGTTCACAGAAGTAGAGATGGCATCCAACTTCTAAGAAAGGTGCATGGAAGAGTAGTAAGTGCCACGGTTTTCTTTCTTTTTTTTTTTTTGCGCTAAACATCCCTCTCAATCAACCATCTCTCCCTCCCCCTCAAACTTTTCCCACATTGCACAGCAAATCTTTTGCCCGAACGAAAAAAAAAGAGAGAGGACGAGAAGGAAGGCTACGAACATCAACGACTTGTCACTCTCGGTCCCTTTGATTCTGTGTACGGGAACTACTTAAAATGTCACAGCCCTGCTTTAAAAAATAGAAGAGAAGTGGAGAGGGATTGCCGTATGACAACGAGAACCTGTGTAATGAATCATCAGAAGTTTCGGGAGCGTTGGAGGAGGGGATGGGGGGGGGGGGGGGCGGGGGGGGGGGGGGGGGAATTGTTATACCTACCATTGGCCACAGCACAAAAAAGAAGGGAGAAGAAAGCCTGCTTGTCTGGGGTTCCTCAACCTTCACACATATTTCCAGGTGTCAGGTGACGCACTCGTGTCATTAAGTACCGGCAATAGCTTATACTGAGGAGGAAACAGCACAAAAATGGGACGAAGTGAGCATGACCACAGAATGGAAGTACTATCCCCCCCCCCCCCCGAAGTATCATGCACCAACTGGCCCTTCAATACACCCTACTGAAAAAACATACAGATGTGCTAAAACAAACACTCATATGGGAATCAAAGAATGAATAAAGAATTAAGCTTTCAACATGTTATCTGCAAGGATACAGTGTATTTCACCTCAAATAGTAACCGAGCTGCTACGTTCAGCGCACAAGGGAATGGCATATTTTCTTGCAAAATATTGGTGTCTCATTAAAAAACATAAAACGTGACAATCTACAATATTCTTTTCACTGGGAAAAACGATCGCGTAATCTTAACGAAACGTGAGCTTTCCTTCGAAAAACTGTTTTCCCGTTTCGGCTGGCGTCTTTTTCTTCTCTTTTTTTTTGCTCTGGAAATAAATATATGCGAAAGAGAGAGAATATTCCACATTGAAGATATTTAAGAATACCCTAAACGTGTAAAACCCGAAATTTGCGCCGGCCTCGCACAAAACTTCTTTTGCGATCTAAAAGCCATATAAGTACGGGTTCTTCAAATAATTGTTGCTGCCCTCCGGTATGCGTTAAAAGCAAGAGAATATAAGCGTCAGTTCCCGCTAAGGGTTATTGCGAAAAAACGTATGGAATGCTGGTACAGTGCATTCAAAATGTCATATTCGTCATATTGAAAGCTTTGCTCGAAACGGTGATAACAGAGGCGCAATTGTACGTCATGTAGAAAATTTAGGCGGCGGTTTGTCTTATCGTTACGGCTTGTACACACTTTCTGTAACGCATACGAATTTATAGGTCCTGGAAAGAGCTCTAATGACGTAGGTGCCGTCAAACAACCTCAACATTCATTAAAAAGCAAGAAAAGTTACAAATGAGTAAAAATACCGGCATGAGCACGCATACGTACATTCCTAATTAATTGCCCCTTTCAGTAATTACGGTTCGCATATATGTTGGCGTATTAAGGGATTGCGCATGTCCAACACTATTATTTTGCAACGTACAAACATATTTCGCGCGTGAGCGACGTTATGATTTGCTTGATGTTCCACGTGCTGGACTTCATATTGTATATGAGAGACAAAATAAAACGATTGATCAATAAACTAGTGGTCTATTATAATGGCACATGTCTGCGATAGTGGAGAACGCCGAACTCAAGTCTGTGAAGTTAGAAGCCTTTGTCGGGTAAACCTGTACACCGTAAAAAAAAAAAAAACCTGTCACGCTCATGGTGTAACGACCGCGTGCCTTGGTGGCGCAGTGTTTACAACGCCCGCCTGTCGACCCGAAATACCCGGGTTCGATACAGGCCATAGCAGATGTTATTCGGTGGACACGAAATGTTAGAGGTCCGCGTTCTGTGCGATGTAGATGAGCGTTAATAATCTGAAGCTGTCGAAATTACAAGCAGCTCTACACTACGGCATACACCTTAATCATATCGTAGTTTTCGCACGTAGGATCCCAGAAATTGGTATCAACATGGATTTCACCATAGCGGCGAGCATTAAAACACGTCGCGTTTTGCGCATGAGGGATCGCACATTCCAGATTTATCACTAATGCTCGCGATAGTTCTAGAAGGTACACCGTTTCTGCGGCTTCGCAGGTAACAGACGAAAATGACCGACAACATTTAAAAACGCGCGCCTAAAATCTGTGGTGCGTTCGTGAACGTTGTCGGTCATTGTCGTCTGTTACCAGCGAAGCATGAGAAGCGGTGCACAGGCTAGAACTACGAGCACCAGAGATATTTCTGTTGTCCGGTTACAGCTGTACATTCTGTGCCACAGTTTACAAGTGAACATGGTTACATGGTTGACAAGGGTTTCATCACTGCAAGAATTCTAGTGTTCTCATTTGTAGATTTCCGATTGTGCTTAACCGGTAGGCGACGTACAGTCATCACTTCAACTCAAAGATAACGTCTAAGAGTGTGGCCAATAATTTACCAAAGGAATGGTTTGGCAGGCTGTGGTGTTTTGATAGAGGTATGTATCGCAGAGATTTAGTGCGGGCTTCGTGGTTATAGAAGCGGAGCCATACACATGATTACCGATCGCAGACGATATTTTTCGCCAACAAGATACAGTAAAACATAATATAGTTTTTTTTACAAAACAGAACGTCACATGTAACACCACAGAATGTGCAATGTGTCATTCAATATAAGTGTGCCACGTGGTTGGACAATCGCTTTACAACTTTGGTCGAGCGTTGATTCTCCGTTTTCAAAAGTAGAGGTCGTTTTAAAAATTGAAGTAGCAAGGAAGGCAACAGGAAGAAATCATTACAAATTACGTTACAAATTAAGGGTGGTCAACCCGAGCTCTTGAATTTTTCGCCAGGTGTTCTGGCATAGATGGAAGAAGCACGCCTTTATCGTGACGTCTTCTCCAAAGTCGGCTTTCACAGCATTCATGATCGCCTTTTCAAAGTGGCAGATAATGACATCCGGATACAAAGTCAGTCCAAGGAGTTCGCACTGGTCACGCAGTGAGCTGAACAGATCGTCGTACGGTTCCTGGTTTTTCCTTGTCAAGAAGGCATAAGCAATTGACACAGCACCCTCACCTAGCGTTGCAAGAAAAATGTGTAGCTGCAGACATCCCTTGGGAGCGAGATCGAAGTTTCCGCCAATAAACCAGGTGCTACTCTCGGCTGATAATTTCAAGCACGTTGCGCTGGCGAATACAAGCAGTCTGTTTTAAGTCTCTGGGCCAGTATCGTAACAAAGGAAGTGCTCTGGACGGTTGCACGCGGCCATAGTCCAAGGTGCCGGAATAACAAGATCCCTGAGGCTCATAGGATTCGGTGGGTACATTTCGCTCCGCTGCTGGCGATAATGCCAGTTGGTCTGTTATTATAGCGCCCCGTCTGTGTTCTGCCCTTTTGCGCCGTGGAAATAATACAGATATATATTTCTTGCACATTAAATATGAGTAAATTGCAATCTTCGCGCGGATCTTTTTTTTTTTTTGCAATGAGAAATAAAGAATTGCCGACTTGAAGGCGCAATGTTTAAGGGGCCCCGGTCTGGGGACGTTTTTTCTGACAGCGCAAATGGGGACAGCGCAAAGGCGACGTATCTTCCGGGGACAGTTATTCCGGGGACGTTTTTTTTCGGAACCCGTGCACGAGCGCTGCATTTGGCATTTGTTTTTAATTCCAGGTTTTACAACTGTGACAAAAACGTCCAGCCTGTCACAGGACCCCTGGCACGCGTGTTTCATAGATGTTAACGTTTGGATTGGGTGATAAGAATAACGCACGAAAAATAAAGGAAAACGTGATTTCCCCAAGCGCTGTTCCTGCATGGCCAACGCTTTCACCTCTGTTGCGACGGCTTCGGCAAAGCAAGCGTAGAGAGTCTAAACCTTATTCAAACAAAGGAGTGGGATGATTCAACTAAAAATATTTGGGTCTCGTGAACACTGCCGTGGGTTATACTGAGTGCGATATGGATTGCTGCAGTGCTAGATTAGAACTTTCTGCTCACATACTTTTTCGGGGTTAGTGAAATTTTAATAAAAACTAAAATAATGCAACATCATTCGCTACGTCTCAATGCTACAGCTATTCCGCCGAATAGATGCCGAAAATATCAGTGCGATGTCGTAAATAATTTCACTGGATCCCCTGCTTGGAATGTGTGAATAGAAGCTTTAATTTGAAAAGAAAAAGCAAAACGAAGTCGGAGCGACAACAATCCCGATCAGAGTACATACATTACGGCGCTTTCAGGGAAACCTTGCTCACAGTGAAGGAAATATCGATGAACCTTATTTTTTCTACGTTTTTTATAAGGCCTACACGCTTTAGAACAAAACATACCTGTTGTAAACCTGCATGGGCTACCCATTCGAGGAAATGCTGGCCTCAAATATTCATGTACATTCCATGCAAACATGAGCCCCATGAATTTGTCATTGATGGAGTCATTTCACTGTGAATAATTTCTGCTGTTGGTGTTACCATAATTTTATTTTTGCATCACATGCAAGGTTTCCGTATGTAAATCCCCAAAGTACACCTTGTGACGTCTCAAAATTCTCTTGTAGTTCTAAAAGTAGCAAGAACAACAACAAAAAAAAAAAAACAGGGCGTAATGTACCTTTTCCTCTTTGCTGTGACTCCTGCTAGAGATTTCAACACAGTAAAAGACTAGTAACTAATGCTATCCTGGTAGCTTATGAATGCATTTCACACACTAAGATTTTTTTGCCTCTTTTTTTACGAGGCTTTCTATATTATTGAGCCGGCAAACAGTCCTGTTGAAACCTTTTGGTTAAGCGAAGTCTACAAGCGTGTTATCGTCATTGACAGCTTAGAGAGAGAGATGGCACCCAACTTCTATGAAAGCTAGCGGAAGGAGTAGAAACTTCCGAGAGTTCCGTTCGGTTCATGGCGGCGTGTAACGCAAAAAAAAAAAAGGCAGAGCAGAAGATGCACTGAGTACCACCAGTTAGAAATGAGCGCTCTTTGTCAAGTCTGTCCTTTTTTTTTTTTTTGCTGCGTTGGTGCGCTGTTCCACGCCGTTCTAAGAAAGGATCGAGGCGAATTCCGCTGATTCGTCCGGCTTAGTAAGTTTCGCCCAACTTCCTTCGTTTTCCTATCTCCCTTTTGAAGAATCCTGTCAACAGGATACTGCTTTATTATAATTGTTGGGGGGTAGCGTCCCATGCTTTCTATTCCCTCTCCCCTACCCCTCTTCCCTCAGCATGGGCTCCATGAATTTCTCTAGATAACCATAGCTAATTGGGCTTAAGGATAGGGAGCCTAGTGTTCAAGTGGACACAGCGACTGCCAACAACGCGGGAGGTACACGTTTTTTTTAACGCGTGAAAAGGTACGCTGGCCTAGTGTTACCTGTTCGGGCACTCATTTCTCAACAAGGTGGCCCCTCGTTTCCGCTTTAAACGCGAGTGCGTTAAACTGCTTCTTTCGCAAGAATTCCTATGTCGGCGGCGGCGTCGCAAACATGGCGGCGGTTTTGGACGCCCGCTTCGAACTGAATTTCGCGTTGATGTGGACGGATCCACTTCTTTCGTAGCAAATGACTGTAAAATGGCTTCGCTTGCCTTCAGGTAGCTTCGACGACCAAGGATTACGCATAACTTGGCTTAGTTTTTGAGCTCGCTAACGTCCCTAGGCTTAACTAGAAGATCGGTGTAAATAAATCTGCAACGTAAAAATTTTCGCTTTTGGTTCATAGTCTATAGTTATTTACATTTATCGCATCTCGCACAAAGTCACTGCACTAATGCAACTATGTTTACAGCTCTGGACCTAGCGAGCACATCCGGCCGTCACACGAAGAGACCGATGAAGCCATGAAGAGAGTTCGCGAGCACATGGCAACATTCGCCGCACGTTTCGTTAGTTACACCGCTTACCGCGCAGTCGAATAATGACTGTCGATGACTGGAAATCACTTCTAATATCCTCTTGAACAAACACACACATATTGCAGTTCCGCCGAGCGTAACACGGCATCGAGGCGAAAATATCGGTCACTTCTGAACACACGATATAGCAACGCGCCGGACGGTCTGGACGTTGGAAATATCGGTCTGGACAACATTGGGCCGGCGCCGCCCAATGTTGCCCGCGTGCAGCGTATACCTTTGCGCTACTCTGAAATTTTCCAGTGACTCTAATGACGAGTCGCTGGACAAATGCCGACTGTACAGAGGGCAGATATGTTTGGAGTCTTCGCTGGTGCGAGGGGGAGGTGCGCGGACACTCATGGGAAGAGTGAGGAACTCGCGCACTGCGGCTGGGATGGCGGAGGAACCGTGCGTGTATGCAGAGGCTCCGGCTGACCCGAGCGTTTATCCACACGTACTGCTGACGAAAAGGGGGTGTCCGTCAGGGAGCCGTCGAGTAGACGACAGAGCAGGCGCATTTGGGTCAAAGCACGACGTCGTTGCAGAGGACGCCACTTGGCCATCTTCAGGCGGGTAGCGTAATCCGCCGGCGGAGCGTGCGTAGATGGTGCGGGAGGCTCTTCTTTGTACGCTTTCGATGCGGGCGATAAGGTGATGCTGGTTGGGTGACCATACACTGTAAGCAAAAAAGAGCCGAGATGGGAGTAAATGGACTTGTCCTCTAGCGCACGCCCCGATGGTGGTTTTATATACTCCGTCCAGGGGAGTAAAAAATTTACCCCCCTTAAGGGCGGAGGTTTTGGATGGGCTGTGGGGAGTATTTGTTTACATCCATGGGGGAGCTTTTGCAGGTGAGTATGGGAGTAAATTTTTATAACCATCGAAAAAAAAATGCTTTTCGCTGTCGCACCATGCGCCTGAGAATTTTTAATAAATTAGCGTCGAAACACGCAAACTACTAGATAACACGTACACAAACATGCACACAACATTCGCAAAGTAATACAACACTCACACTGACAACCGCTCGCCACCCGCGCTTCACAACCAAACTTTGGTCACCGAGTATATATAGGCACCACGTCTTGACCTCCAATGTAGTTCAAATGGGACACTTCTTTTCCGTTAATTAAGCAACAAACATTCATGGCGTACGTGTAAATTTGCGGTGGCCTTATAGATACCACTGAGGCACACCTATCTTTTACTATAAAGCCGCCTAACATTCAACGCCTTTTTAATTAACGAATTTTTATTATCAGCTGGCACTCTGTCGCATGAGGTGTATCCGCCTTAGCAGTACTGTGCGTGAGTCTGTAAAATGCACATAATCGTACACGAACCACGAGCGGCCGTGCACGAACGCTTCAGCGGCACACATTCACGAGCAACACCGGCGAAGAACCGCGTCGCCCCGCCGGTATACCGCGTTGTGGCCGACGGCGTCGCTAGGCCTCTCCCAGGAGTACGACACGGCTATAGGATGAACGACAGCTCTCGATCACAAAATGCTTGCTGCTGTATAGTTTTCGTCACCGTTATTTTACACACACACTGCCGCTGTCCGAGTCCGCAATCCGCGTTAAGCTACGGAGCAATGTACTTACAACGAACGAGACGGCTCGTAGTCGCGCTTCCTGTTGCTCGCAGTGCATCGGCGGTCGCATGTTGGTTCAATCTGTCTCGTATCGGCGCTCGCCTTCTCGCTAGACGTTTGACAGCGGTGGTTGCATGGCGCAAAAGAGACAATTTAGACGTATTCATTCCAGCAGCTTTTATTTTCTGTTAAACATATTCTTTGCTTCACCGGTGGCCGGTGCGAGCTCGTAGAACTCACCACGGCGACCGGTGTGGCGGTGCGAGTTCGCTACGCCGCCGGCTTGGTACCGACGACGTAGCGAAGCCTTCTTACTTCTTAGAAGTTGCAGCCGGTGAAAGATCGGTTCGGTGACACTCCGAGAAGCAAGCGTTGCCGGTGGTCGGGGCGAGCGCGTCGCCGGCGCAGCTCTCACACCGGCCGCCGGCCGGCTTGATGCCGAGGACGTAGCGAAGCCTACTTCTTACTGCTTCGAAGTTTTAGCCAGTGAAACTCCAGAAACAACCCGCTGACGATCGCGACAGCCTACTTTTGTTACTGATGAAATTATATTTCGCACTTCTTCGTAACTCGGCACGTTGAAGCGAGGTATCCGTGGCGGGTCGGAGGCTTGCACTCTTGTGCATGGGCCTTGCCACTTGACGGGAGAATAAACACGCGACAGCCAGCTCGATGTGTTCGCGGTCGGACGCTGGCGCGAGTTCAACTTGTCTTTGACCAGAACGGTTCAGTGGAGAAAATAGTCCTGCACGTCTACACAAACCAACTGGCCGTTGCAAATCCTCGCTGCAAATCGTCGCTGCAAACAGATGCCCGTACACACACGCACATTCACACACGCACGCACATCACGACCAAAAATGGTTTCTAAAACTCCCATAGGGAGTTTCTAATCACGTGATCTAATCACGTGATCAGAGATTAACGACGCCGGGACAAGCAACCCATGACACAGGCGCACGCAACCTGTGACGAATGCGCACACAAGGATGTACAAATGCAGAGGCGGTGTATAATGTGCCACATCATCTCAATGTAAGAGCTAGTTGTCTTCAAAGATAGTTGAAAAGCTCTAAATAAAGGTGGTTAAGCATAGTTACAGGAACTCCTGCGAAAGCAGAACAACGATAGCTTTCACAAATCGCGAGAAGGGTTGGTGGCATCGCTATCAATTCTCAGCGCTGCTGGACGAAAGGTGCATCCGTGGCCAGAGCCTTTCAGGTCTTGAAAATCAGTTCTGCGGAATCCCGCAAGGAGGCGGAAGGGTTAGGAAAGAGAAAATAGACAACCACCCATTTGTAGCACAACGCCACAAGGCCACAAAGCCACCCCGGACCAGGACGAATTTTTCGACAACTAAGAGGCTTTATTTCTGAGAAATCCGTTTGGATTTTTTGTAACTTTGTGGTACAAATGGGTGGTTGTCTATTTTCCCTTCCTGAGCATTTCAGGTCGAAAAATGCAGCTTGTAAAATGACTACGTGCTTTTGGGATTAACTACTGCAGCTACAAACACTGCGAAGGGTGAGCTTTCTGTCGGGCCACAATAGAACAGGTAAAAAAAAAAATCAGTTCTCGGTCCCTTTAAACGTCCTCCATATATTTTTTCGTTTAATACCTTTCACCTTCATGCCCACAAAGCCACCCGGTGCTTACTTATGGGCTGCAGAAGGAAGCGTCTTTCCTTGCCTCGAGCCACAATTACTGACTCACGCATGATCAAAAAAAAAATTTTCCGGTGGCTTTTATTCACTGAAAGTGCAAAGAACGTCACAGAGAGTCGAGCATGAAAGAAGCGTGGAAAACTGTGAAGAAGAAACCTCCGCTTAAGGTCAAAAGAGGAGATCAAATCTCGTGATATTATATTACAGTTTAACTTCATGGCGTATACTCGATTAAACGTGATCACCTATTGTTTTAAGCAATTGGATAACGTCGACGCACACGCCTGTAGCGCCGCTTCGGTTTTAAGACAAATAAAACGCCGAAATTCGCCATTGAGGGAAGCACTAAATAGAGGGGTATTTTTCCGTACAGCGGAGATCGGTGAAATCGAAACTGGGTTACTTGGGCCTACGGTGTCCGCCACGCGCCGGTAAACGATCACGGGGGCCTGGATTCCCACTTCTTTCTCAAAAACTTGCAAGCTTGCCACATGAGGCGTCGCTCTGTTAGGTCGCCACGCTGTGACCACAAACAAAACATGCGGTACGTGTCGTCACTGTCCTCCCGTAACGTGATTATTTAGTTTTGACATACAATACCTAGAGGCTACTCAGTTTCATGATTTGCGTGTCATGCAAGATTTTCATTGTTACTGCTTTCTATTACCTTCTATTAACTTCAGCGGAATACGGAAGCGTCACCATGCCAGACTTCACTTTCTAGGGGAAGCACCTCTTTGTAGTGGGACAAGGATGCTACAATAAAAGGACATCTTAAGCTCAGGTACAGCTAATCTAATAACGAGGCAACGACAGCCATGCAATGATACACAATCTGTCAATACCGAAGTGCATGTCTTAGCGTCTGGCATTTGTTTACCACCGAGTGACCTTTGCAAATATTGGAACATGTTCTGCAGTATCACAACGGTAGCAATGTTATGAACACTCCGTTGCATGATATCGCTAAAACGCTCTAGATTCACAGCTGTATATTTAGTAATGCTGTTGTGTGGCACGATGTACAATTTTTAAAGCGTCAAATTGTTCCGCTCTCTTATTCTTCAAACTTCCAAACTGTCGTGCTTGCTATTTGCTATTATGTTGCGTGTGTTTGTAGGGGCCAGTTAGGCTGCATTACGCGCCGCTTTTATCCAGCCATCCTCAGCAAGTCTTGTGCAGGCCTTATACTTGTTGTGTGAAATAAAGTTGTTTCGCAAAAGGTTGCAAAAGAAAGGGGCAATATATAGGTTGCAGAAAAGAGAGAAAGAACCGGCCGCGGCGGCTGCATTTTTCTGGAGGCGAAATTGTTTGAGGCCCGTGTACTTAGATTTAGGTGCGCTTTAAAGAACCCCAGGTGGTCGAAATTTTCGGAGCCCTCCATTACGGCGTCTCTCATAATCATATCGTGGTTTTGGCACGTTAATACCCAGATAATATTATTATTCATGCTCATTCTCTCGGAATTCCAATCATCAGTTATTTTTTCAAGATCGCAAATAAATAAATTCGTAAATTCTGCCGTTACATTGTTAAGCATTACCGGCCTAAATAATCAGTACAAGATCCTACACAAGGCGTTTTGAACAGCGTTACGAGAACATTCATCGGACAATACTTACGCTGCGTCTGCATAGAAACACTTTTATTTCAAGATAAAAACGTAATATGCATGAATGAATCCTTGAATTCATATGAAAGGTTCATAATTGGTGAGGTCATCAACCGGAAAACGTTGTTCCTTATCTTGACTCTGAAACGTAAGAAAATGTTTTCTGGCAAACTACTGCGTTACTGGAGTTGTGAAACCAGACCTTGAAAAGAGTTAAGGCAATCCACGATTTGTACGAACTAGCTTTTCAGGAAACAGAGAAAGTATAAGGTGGTGCGGAGAGGGTGGAAGGGGAGACGAGGGAGAAAAAAAAAGGGGGTGGGGTCGAATTCAAGTGTACAATGGTCATTGTGCGCCAATCAGGGACAGCCAACACGGGCGTATAAAAAGACGACGACTAGCACGTTCGTCACTCGACTCACTGATCTCCAAGCAGAAGAGCATGGATCCTCGCCTCGTGACAGAGTTGCTTCGGCGCCTACGGCGAAGACAGCCACCGATTACGCCACGGATGGCAGCGCTCGTACTCGAGTGCTGCACCATCAGGGGAGCCTCTGACTGCTATGACCTGCTGGACATGGCCTGCCAAGCTGTTGACGATTGGTCGGAAGTGTTCAGGGAGTTCGACCTCGAGCAACGCGGCTCTATGCCCGGCATTGAACTCCAGACAGCTCTGACTTACTGCGGTTACCCCGTCAGTGGCGAGTTTCTGAGGCTGCTATGCGCTATATATTCGCCGATTGGATGGGTTACCTTCGACGCCTTCATTACAGCTTGCTCTGTGCTCGCAAGCGTTTGCAAGTGAAGAAGCGTCACCTCTTCACCGGAGATCTTCTCAAAAGGCCCTTTTCAGAGCCACCCAATATCTGCATTGGCTGAGCTCATCCTCCGTGATCCCAGTTCCGTACCCTCATAACATTTTCCTGGAAGTGCAATTAGCTTTACTTAAATTGGTTAGTCAGTTCTCTGACACATATATCAAGGCTTAGTTCGGTTCGAAAGAAAGGCAAGGTAACGATGTAGCTGTCCTCATTCGCAGTCCTTTAACGCGCGTTGGCTGGTCGTGTTTATAGAACCTTTTTTGTTTTTCCTTTTTCATATCGAATGTAGCGTTGCTGCTCCTTAAGGATCACAAATATGCGCCCGTCGCACTGTCAAGCTACGTTACTAATAATATCTGGGGTTCAACGTCCCAAAACCACGATATGATTATGAGAGACGCCGTAGTGGAGTGCTCCGGAAATTTAGACCACCTGGGGTTCTTTAACGTGCACCTAAATCTAAGTACACGGGCCTCAAACATTTTCGCCCCCATTGAAAATGCAGCCGCCGCGGCCGGGATTCGATCCAACGACCTTCGGGTCTGCAGTCGAGCGCAATAACCACTAGACCACCGTGGCGGGGAAGCTAGGTTACTATTGCAATTACAGAACAGACAATATAGGTTAAAAAGTATTGAGCAACAAGGGCAAGAGAACTAAGTGCATTTCCAGTGCGCGTGGAAGGTTTTAGGGAACGTCTACTTTAACTTAGCAGTAATGCAGTACTGGCACCCAGAAAACTATTATGAATAGTGATTGGTGGTATCGATGTATCCGAATTCGGTAATAGCCAACCAGCGAACGGCACGAATTTCAGTCATGAACAACATAGTGAAGAGTGCCAGCACAACATCACAAATGTTATTTCAACGTGATAGCGTTAAAGAGGTCGTTTCGTAGAAATTCCGGCGTCGTTATCGTTGATTGTGAGCGAAAAATCATCATCTTAACTGTGACCGAAAAACCGAGAAAAATATAAAGACGTATTTAATCATCATTAGCTGCAAAAGCAACAACAATGTGAGCAGCTGCGTAGTTTCGCGAATTGCCTTAGGAACGTGTAGTGGCCAGTAAACCAATTAAAAATTGATGCACGCTCCAATAAAAATGGGCAAAATATTGAAAGTTCATGAGTAAATAACTTTTTTTTCTGTTCCGTGCAGAACAACAATAATGAATGGGTTTCCAGGCTACGATGTATTTTATGTGTATACGCGCAGTTGTCTTGTGTTCTGACGAACAGTTCTTGAATTATTATTACTTCAATTCAGCAATTTATGCCTCTACTTGGTCAGGCATTACCGACGAAGAGACAAAACTATCCAAGCTGAAACTCCGAAATCTTCAATATTCAAGCAGCAAGCCTTTCTCTAGGTTTCTATGAAGAGAAAATTGTCGTAAGTTAATTAGAAAATTCGTAGAACAGCAGTGTATTCAGCTCATTTTTCTGCTTGACAGGTTCGTGCAAATTCACTTTTTTTCTTGTGTAGGCTAATTCACAACAAGTATTGCACATTAGAAGGACCATGTAGTGTCTTGTAATCACCAGTACTCACTAACTTTACGAAGCGGTGCTTGACACAAAATATTTTCAAGAAATAATAAATCTCGCAAACATTTATTGGTGGCGGCGCCATCTGTGAAAAAAAAAATCAAGTTGTTTCGCGTCAGTTCGGACGTTCGTCAAAAGTGGCGCCTCTAAACATTATTAAGCCGCCAAAACGCGGATGGCTTATTTCTCCAGACTTCAGAGGCTAAATCTAGTTGCCACGTGTTCAATGCACAATGTAACCCAATGAGCTGAAAAAGAAAGAGAGGGAAATAGAAAGAAGGGAAGAAAGCGTGTTGCATTGTACATCATGAATGCATAGCCAGCAGGATAGGCTATTGTGCTGAGGATTCCAGGAATTGCTTGGTTGCTCGCCTTTGTACTCAGGTGACTGTAGAAGCGTTCTTGAAGTCGGGGAGGTGACGATTGTTTGGCAGTGTATGTGTGTTTGACATTTCACGTGACGCCGGTTGAACGATAGGATAACAATAGACTTTTTTTCTGGAGACTAGCCTGCGCATGCCAAGTGGTGGTGACTTGACGCGCGCCATGTTTTTGGGGGGTCACAGGGCCAAACAGCTTCTATAAACGTTGCACGGGCGGCAACAGGTGTGAACTGAGAAGCAGGTGCGAACTGAGGGGCACCTGGCGTCGTTTGCAAATTATCCCGAAAAATACCAGACGCACGAGATTTTTTTACCGGCGCGCGGAGGCCACGGACCCCCAGTTTCGATTTCGGTGATCTCCACTGGAGGCGCTGTTCGGACCTGAAAACACGAGGGCTTTATGCCGGGTGTGCGAGCAAGAAGAGGAAACCATCCCTCACCTTGTGCTACGCTGAACGTCTTTGTGCCCCCGCCAGCGAGAGGGCACTAGTCTGCCCGAGGCACTGGGGTTTGCGCGCACGAGTGACACGGTGCTGCACGCAGGCGATGAAACGGCTGGTGTAGTGAACTATGCAGCAGTTCGCACCACCAAAGCAAGGCTGGTGCGGTGGTGGCGAGCGACGCAGCGGCAGTGAATTAGCCGTACAGACTTATTTACGGTGCTGTGAGTGTGTGTTTTTTTTTTCTTATTTTTTTGTTCGCTGGCTAGGGCAAATTAATCTTGCCCGCCCGATACAAAGGGAATAGCCCCAAGTCATCATCATCATCACAGGCCCATTCACACTTTGCAAAATAGTGAGCGACCCCTGGCCAACACCCTCTAGAGTAGATGAGGCCTCAATTGACGTCATCACACTACGACGGGAGTGGAGGACGCGCTGCGAATCCATTCGTTCATTCTGTCTCCCGTTTTCCGAAAGTGCCGACAAAGCAACTCCGTCGTAGAGGGTGTTGCATCTGGCGCCCACTTTGCAAACATCTGTAAAACTTCTCGTTCCCTGACTGTCTTTCTTGCTCTAAGAGTGTTCACCCCTCCACATTCATACAAAGGTGCAGGATCAGCACCAAGCTTCTCAAAACGTACATCAGGAATGTCACGCCTCATTGTAAGTTTCCTCTTCCACTGAGATAAAGGGGAAAACGAAAGAAAGGAAAGACAGGGATTAGTGGTAAATGGAAAAAAAAATATTCGTGTGCCAGCCTGTGGTTGAGGCTTTCGTGTGGAAAACAAGCTTGCTCGCATACGCGCAGTAACTATTTTGCAAGCCGTCAGTTAGCGAGCCATATTTCCCCGACTGCAGCGAAAAGTGCGGATGGCTGCGTGAGCTCTAGCGTTCCCAGCCGCACGTAGCAAAACAAACGTGATGCGTCCCAACGCTGGCTGAAGTTTGGAAACACAGGAATAAAGCTTGGACTGCGCGAAATAGACAACACGCGCACAATTTACGCTATATGAACAAAGAACCTCTAGCAAAACTAAACTTAGCAGATAATCCTTTCGCTCACGTAGAACATGTGACGTCTTATTTTCTAGGCACCTTTCACAGGCCAGAGTGCGCGACGTAGCTCATTTACCGTCTCAGTATCGCCGGTATCGGCCGCCACAGACACCTAGTAAATGAAGCTTTCGCAGAAACAGACGCGCTCAAGCGTGCCCCTCCGATGGACCTTTTCAACGAGAGCTCACTGGGTGCAGCCATACTACCCTGAGTTCGGCATACGTGTGAACCGCCTATCCCCCCGCCAAATATAGAATTTTTGTTCCACGGTGAAGTTTCAATTCAAAGTGACCACATAGGGTGCCTCAAGAAAAAAAAATAATGCTTGAGGCCAGCCCAGTGACAAAAAATTATTGTATGCGAAGCCACGGGCGCCTTTTTTGAAACCCTTGCGCTAAGTTGCGTGCTCTGGGGCTTCTGTCGCATCTCAAAAATGTCTGGTGGCAAACCGTGAAAAAAAAAAATCTGTTTGTGAGTTTTCGCTGTGGTCATCCCATATGCTGGCGCTATGAGTGCTCTCATCGGTGAGTGCGTGCGCATTTCCTAAAGCAACCGCTTTATGTGATCACTTCGTTTACTACACCACTGTGCGGCGGCTCTGCAACGAATGAAAAGATCTCGAGTACAATGTGCGCGAACTGATCAGGTTCTGACAGGTGCGCCGTCGCATTCGCGAAAGCCCGGCAAGTGCGTAGGGGGTGTGCCAAATATCTATCCAAATAAAACTCTCAAGGTCCCTTATGCATTTGAATAACAGTATTCTAACGCCAAAGCCGCCTTCTTTTTCTTCTCAGTCGACTTTCTCCCCTCACCCACCCGCCCACCCACGCCCACCGAAAGCTTTCCGCACCTCACGCGGTTTGTCAGTTCCTCGGGGATCTGCCCACCTTTGACCAAGCAGCGATGTCATATAATGACGTCACGATGACAAAAATTTTGGTGATCTGTGACATCATAAAGTGACGTCAAGCAATTATTATTTTTTTGTAACACTCGTGTAGACGGCGAGGGGCACTTTTCGCGCTTGATGAGGACTCTAAACTTTCCCAACCACGTGTACTGCGCTAAGACGGCGAAAAAGGATGCGGCGACATCCACCACCTCTAGCAGAAGCAAGAAAGCCAGCAAAAAAAAAAGTCCTTGTCGGGATCAACCTTCTTGACGCTTCGGTGGAGATTTCGCACTGAAGGCGTTCTTCGTTCGACTGCCGTCTCTCTTTGTGTTCTGTTTTATTTATTTCTTACTTTACATTGTTGCTACGTAGACAACTCACTGATAATAATGCACATTGGGAAATTTTGGCCGGCACTGAAAGTACAAGCAATGCATAGATCGAGTTCTGTACTATAGCTGCACACTTGGCTGCTTCGCATAAGTTGCCCAACTTTGCCAATAGCAGCCAACCTGCGGGAAGAAATGACAATTTTAGTACAAAAACAATCGCTTCCGTGAGCCTTATTGGAGAGCCTCTTCGAAAACCTGAGCTAGTTTACGGGTGTCGACTTTCGGCCTATACAGATAGGTTGGGTTTCGCCGAGAAAGAGCCCTTACACATATTATTATTCAATACTCCCAAAAGGACGCAATTCACATATGCGTTACGACTTGTGCTCTTCGCTGCGGTCCTAGGAGGACTCGTTTTATAGCTGAAAAGAAAGAAACCTCTCATACGTTCGGCTAAAGGTGAGCAGTGCGTTCGTGTATGTTTGTGAGTGCGCCCTCCAGGTATGTATGTCGCGTTGCTTGACCTCCTCTCCCGCTCTCTGCCTGCTCGCCACGCTTGCACCACAACATGGCCGATGACACCCTAATCCCCAGTCACATTCTTGAAGATTTCAAATAGCTATGTAACAGAGGAAAAGGAAGCGGTCCCCCATAAACCTGTTTAGGGATGCATGAGGCTCATGGTGTTTTAGCTGGCAAAAAGGAAAAGCCCTTCCTTCGTTCATGCATATAATATCACCATTTTTGGCTCATTGCAAGGCACGAAAAGGGGGCTTTGTGTAATGATAGCCAGGAGGTAGCGGAAAGGAGCTTCCTGGGTAGCTTCTGAATGTAGCGACATAAGTATCAAGCGGACCATGTGCGACACCCACACTTAATTTACAGTCGAGCCAAAGCTGGTGACAGTGGAGAAATCTATAATTGCTATGCACGTGCGCAAGGTCGGGGCTGTTCCACACGACCCAAGACTGCCGGTGTTCAGGGCCACTGAAGAACTTCCTCGAGAAGTTACTGCACAAACGAACGGTCTTCTACTCTTTTTTAGCGAGGGAGAGAAACAGTCGGTTCAGAAACCAAACCATTATTTCCAGCAACCCATGCGGCAGCGCGGCTCCGCGCCTAGCCGTCCTCTTGTAAAGTTATACACTGCCAGGAGAGAGAGAGAGAGAGGCACCTCTTTTCTGGTCAGTTGCACGGGAGTACAAGCTTCTTGGGTCCGTGCCTTTTTTTGTTGCTGTTGTTGTTGGGGAGTTGGGGGGAGGGGGGGCGTCACGCACATTTGAAACGTTTAAAGGAGATTATAGAAGCATCGGCACCCCCGAAAAGAATGGATTAGTTGCAGCAGGAGCAGGCTCTTCGCCGCCACGTGCTACGACGGCGGAGAGTTCATTTTCCTCCCTTTTTTTTCCATGGATGGATGGATGCTATGAGCGTCCCCTTTAAAACGGGGCGGTGACATGTCTGCCACCAGGCTCGAAAAAAAAAAAAAAAAAGCTTCCTTGTTTCATGTTGGCCTAATACCTTATCTACATTGATTAAATCTATGTTATTATACCAAAAATATAAATTCACGGTCCATCTCTCTGCCTCTTAAGGCAGAATGACCTTATTTTTCCCCCATTATTTATTTTTGTTCATCTCTACTTTTCTGCCACCAATACTCTAACCGTCTCTTACTTATTTCTATCGCGGACGTGTTCAGCTTTCCATTGTTGTCCCTAAAACCCAAGGCTTCATGTAGACTCGTGCCCACACGTATACCTGGGTGAATATCGCCACATTCAATCAGTACATGTTCCATCGTTTCCTTAGTTCCCCCGCAGCATGTACATTGTTCTTCTTCGTTACTAAATCTCGCTTTATAACTACGCGTTCTAAGGCAGCCCGACCTTGCTTCAAACAGTAAAGCGCTTCCCCTTGAATTATCATAAAACCTTTCCCTCCTTATTTCGTTTTTTCCTTTTCGGTAGTTACTCAGAGCCGGCTTCTTTTCCATCGCTGTCATCCAATAAGTCCTCTCCGCCTCTCTGACCTTCCGCTTAATGCTCCTTGTTGCCATATCGCCCGCACTGCCAGCCGTATATTTACTGGTGAGCCTCCTAGTTCTTTTTCTCCACTGCGTGTCAACGCTTTTTCTATACAAATACCTGAAAACCTTCTCTGCCCATCTACTCTCCTTCATTTTCCTCAGCCTCTCTTCGAATCTCATTTTGCTCTGCGCTTCCCTCACTTCAAAGCCTGTCCATCCCATATCACCCTTTACCGCCTCATTTGTCGTCTTCCCGTGAGCGCCCAACGCGAGGCGGCCCACCGTCCTTTGATTTACATCCATTCCTGATTGCACCTCTGACTTCATGCACACCACTGAGTTCCCAAATGTAAGCCCCGGAACCATCACACCCTTCCACAGCCCTCGAAGCACCTCGTACCTATTGTATCCCCATAAAGCTCTGTGCTTCATAATTGCAGCATTCCTCTTTCCCTTTGCTACCGATGCTTTCTCTTGTACCTCCATATATCTATCCCCCTCATTTACCCATACTCCGAGGTACTTGTACTCGCTTACCCTCGGTATTTTTTGGCCCTGTATTAATACCGTATGGTCTCCGTGATCATTGAATACCATCAATCCACATTTTGTTGCACTAAATCCTAGTCCTAGAGCCTCACACTCCCTTCCGCATATATCTGCCAGTCGCTGTATATCATCTTGACTGTCCGCAAATAAGACAATATCATCAGCATAAAATAGACCTGGAAGCTTCTGCTCAACCATCGCTCCGACCTGTTTGTGTGACAAATTAAATCCAATGTTGCTACCTTCTAGCGCTTTTTCCGTCCTCGCCATGTACAGCATGAATAACAGCGGGGACAAAGGGCATCCCTGTCTCAGCCCCTTGCTAATTTCAACGCTGTCCTTGCTACTTATTCCTTCCCATTCTATACAAACTGTATTTCCTCGGTATATTTCCCTCAAAAGCTGTACACAGTCGTCACCTATGCCCACTTCCTTCAATATATCCCACAAAATTTCCTGATTAACGTTGTCATACGCCCCGGTGATATCTAGATAAGCTACGTATAAGGGCCTGTTTCCTATTTTAGATATTTCTATACACTGGGTAAGAACAAACAGATTATCGCCTAACCGCCTGTCAATTCGAAATCCATTCTGAAGTTCTCCCAAAATATCATTTTGTTCTACCCACGCTTCTATTTTTAATTTTACTGCCTGCATCGCCAACCTGTATAGCACCGATGTAATTGTTAGCGGTCTATACGAGCGAACGTTATCCTTTTCTCCCTTGCCTTTATAGATTAAGTTCATTCTACTTTTTCTCCAACTGTCTGGTATTTCCCTCTCCTGTAAGCACTTTTCTACGGCTTTCAGCAGTGCTTCTTTAGTGTTATGTCCGAGTTCGTTAATGAGGCTGACGGGAACCCCATCTAAGCCCGGAGTAGTGCGCTTAGGAATTTTTCCTTCGGCCTTCTTCCAATTGAAATTCTCTAGTACTACATCTTCTTCGGTTGCACTCCTTTGCGTACTTTTACTCACCGGGGGAATCCCCTGGGGGACCTTTTTAAACGAATCGGCTGTTATCTTTCGAATGTAACCTAGCGCTTCATATCCTTCGAATTTATTTCCTCCTTCATCTACCATATGTTGTTGCATTGTGACAGACTTCCTACCCAGCGCTTTTAGGTGGCTCCAAAATATCCTAGGCGCGGCCTTCTTCTTTTCGCGAATCTCTGTCATCCAGCGTTCACTTTCACCTTTAATTTTTGCCTCGACTAATTTCTGCACAATGGATTTTTGCTCTAAATATATTTCCCATATTTGGTTAACTTCGTCCTGTGGCCGCTTCTCCTTTTTTGCCTGTCTGTGCTCCCGTGATGCCTGACGTCGCATCTCGATCGCTTCCCGGATTTCTTTGTTCCACCAACTTTTTGGCTTTTTCTTTCCTTTCCAACAAATAGTTTTCTTCTCTATTTCCATTTCTTTCGTGATTACATGTAGCAGCTCACTATACTTCCAGTCTTTGCCTGGTAGTTCGTCTACTTTTTCCTCGACTCTTGCGGCTATATTTGTTATTTGTTTGTCATTTAGATACGAGCTGCCAAACTTTGATTCTATGTTCTTATTTTCAGTTTTATATCCCATTTGTAATATTATGCGTTTATGATCACTACCCAAGCTGTTAATGCCTTCTTCGTCTATTCTCATCTCTCTAAGTTTGTCATATATTCCTTCTGTCATGAGACAGTAATCAATGCTCGATTGCCTGTTTCTGACTTCCCACGTGATCTGCCCCTCACACTTAGGCCCCACGTTAACTATCTCAAGACTATGTTGCTCGCAGAGATCTAGCAATAACTTGCCATTGGTGTCTGAATATCCGTCAAGGTCATGAATGTGAGCGTTCATGTCCCCTAGAAGGATTATCTCGGCATCATGACCAAATTCTTTAATATCGGTGCTTATGCATTTCACTATCTCCAGATTCTTTTCTCTGCAGTTATTGCCTGTCCACAAGTAAGCTACACCTAGCCACGTTTTCTTTCCACCTACTGTGCCCGAAACCCACATGTGCTCTGAACACGTTTGTTTCACTCTCTCCCATTTTGTTCTGCTATGAATTAGCATTCCAACCCCCCCACCTCTCCTTTCTGATGTGATCCTGTTACATCCTTCCCAAACATAATTTTCAATATGTGGTGGCTCTTCCAAGTCTCTAAGGTGTGTTTCTGTAACCGCATAAACACCTATCTAGTGGTTATGGCGCTCGACTGCAGACACGAAGGTCGCGGGATCGAATCCCGGCCGCGGCGGCTGCATTTTCGATGGGGGCGAAAATGTTTGAGGCCCTTGTACTTAGATTTAGGTGCACGTTAAAGAACCCCAGGTGGTCTAAATTTCCAAATGTTACTTAGTGGCGTCTTCTGGTGGCTCAAGCAGAAACTACTCGCAAGATGGCGACGGTCGTACCGTCACCTACGTTGAAATAACATTTGTGCTGTTGTGCTGGCACTCTTCACTATGTTGTTCATGACTGAAATTCATGCCGTTCGCTGGTTGGCTATTACCGAATTCGATTACATCGATACCACCACTCACTTTTCCTAATAGTTTTCTTGGTACCAGTGCTGCATCACTGCTAAGTTAAAGTAGATGTTTCCTAAAACCTTCCACGCGCACTGGAAAATGGACTTAGTTCTCTTGCCCTTGTTGCTCAGTACTTTTTAACCTATATTGTCTGTTCTGTAATTTCAATAGTAACGTAGCTTCCCCGCCACGGTGGTCTAGTGGTTATGGCGCTCGACTGCAGACACGAAGGTCGCGGGATCGAATCCCGGCCGCGGCGGCTGCATTTTCGATGGGGGCGAAAATGTTTGAGGCCCTTGTACTTAGATTTAGGTGCACGTTAAAGAACCCCAGGTGGTCTAAATTTCCGGAGCCCTCCACTACGGCGTCTCTCATAATCATATCGTGGTTTTGGGACGTTAAACACCAGATAATATTAGTAACGTAGCTTCACAGCGCGACGCGCGCATATTTGTGATCCTAAAGGAGCAGGAACGCTAAATTCGATATGAAAAATGAAAAAAAAAAGGTGTTATAAACACGAACAGCCAGCGCGTTAAACTACTGCGAAGGAGGACAGCTACATCTTATACTTTGACTTTCTTTTGAACCGAACTAAGCCTTGATATATGTGTCAGAGAACTGACTAACCAATTTAAGTAAAGCTAATTGCACTTCCAGGAAAATGTTATGAGGGTACGGAACTGGGATCACGGTGGGTGAGCTCAGCCAATGCAGATATTGGGTGGCCCTGAAAAGGGCCTTTTGAGAAATCTCCGGTGAAGAGGTGACGCTTCTTCACTTGCAAACGCTTGCGAGCGCAGAACAAGCTGTAATGAAGGCGTCAAAGGTAACCCACCCAATGGGCGAATATATAGCGCGCAGCAGCCTCAGAAACTCGCCACTGACGGGGTAACCGCAGTAAGTCAGAGCTGTCTGGAGTTCGCTGCCGGGCATACAGCCGCGTTGCTCGAGGTCGAACTCCCTGAACACTTCCGACCAATCTTCAACAGCTTGGCAGGCCATGTCCAGCAGGTCATAGCAGTCAGAGGCTCCCCTGATGGTGCAGCACTCGAGTACGAGCGCTGCCGTCCGTGGCGTAAACGGTGGCTGTCTTCGCCGTACTCCAGTAACGCAGTAGTTTGCCAGAAAACATTTTCTTACGTTTCAGAGTCAAGATAAGGAACAACGTTTTCCGGTTGATGACCTCACCAATTCTGAACCTTTCATATGAATTCAAGGATTCATTCATTACGTTTCCATCTTAAAATAACAGTTTTTCTATGCAGACGCAGCGTAAGTCTCATCCGATGAATGTTTTCGTAACGCAGTTCAAAACGCCTTGTATGGGATCTTGTACTGATTATTTGGGCCGGTATTGCTTAACAATGTAACGGCAGAATTTGCGAATTTATTTGTTTGCGTTCTCGAAAATATAAGCTGATGATTGGAATTCTGAGAGAATGAGCATGAATAATAATATTATCTGGGTATTAACGTGCCAAAACCACGATATGATTATGAGAGACGCCGTAGTGGAGGGCTCCGGAAATTTCGACCACCTGGGGTTCTTTAAAGCGCACCTAAATCTAAGTACACGGGCCTCAATCATTTTCGCCTCCAGAAAAATGCAGCCGCCGCGGCCGGGTCTTTCTCTCTTTTCTGCAACCTATATATTGCCCCTTTCTTTTGCAACCTTTTGCCAAACAACTTTATTTCACACAACAAGTATAAGGGATGCAGAAGACTTGCTGAGGAAGGCTGGATAAAAGCGGCGCGTAATGCAGCCTAACTGGCCCCTACAAACACGCGCAACATAATAGCAAATAGCAAGCACGACAATTTGGAAGTTTGAAGAATAAGAGAGCGGAACAATTTGATGCTTTAAAAATTGTACATCGTGCCAGACAAGAGCATTACTAAATATACAGCCCATCGATGCCTATTCTCGCACACAAGCCTGCCAATTTGCATGGTGCGGAAAACACCACGCTGACTCCTTGCTTTCCAGCCACTTTCTTTATGTTGTGAGAAACCTTATGTATGTAAGGTATCACTTCAAAAGAAAGAGGCCTATCAAATCAAGCACATGAAACCCTTTGTTGAGTGCAAGACTGGTGTTGTTTACTGCGTTCTACTAGCATGTGGCAAAGTTTATATTGGGCAAACGGGAAGATGTATAAATAAGCGGCTGCAAGAACATAATACATCCTTGAGCGGGGACTTGGGAAGCAATCTGGCTGTTCATTGCCGCAGTTGCATGAAATGCAAATCCAGTAAGCCGATGTTCGATCGCACGACCATTTTGGGCAGGGGAAAGACAAGATATTCGCGGGAGATTTTAGAAGCATTTCACATTGTGAATCGTAAAGATAATTGTGTCAGCGATACGTCCTTGTCACTGACGTCGAAAGAGCGCGCCTACTTAACGTAAATATTAAGTTGAAGTGTCACGTGTCGTGAGAAGTGATGGCAATGCGCATGTGTGAGAAGCCTTGTGCGGCAGTGCAATTTCCAATAAAGCACAGTTGAAAGTCCAGCGTTCGTCCGTGTGTAACGCCTTCTTCTTGTGTACGTGTTTTCAGTGTTTTCGCTGGTACCCATTTTTCAAGTTCATAATGCACCAACTGGCCCAACAGCTAGCGCTAATGCACAAGATTAATTTGCCCTAGCCAGCGAACAAAAAAAGAAGAAAAAAAACACACTCACAGCACCGTAAGTAAGTCTGTACGGCTAATTCGCTGCCGCTGCGTCGCTCGCCACCACCGCACCAGCCGTTTCATCGCCTGCGTGCAGCACCGTGTCACTCGTGCGCGCAAACCCCAGTGCCTCGGGCAGACTAGTGCCCTCTCGCTGCAGTGGCGGATCCAGGGGGGGGGCGATTGGGCGATCGCCCCCCCCAAAGCTATAAGCCAACCCAACCCCCCCCCCCCCCCGCTTTTCACCTCACCGAAGGCCATTTTTCAGAACGTAGAATTTTTTCAGGTGGTCGCTGTGTCTATCCCAATCCGAGACTAGGGAAGCACCCCTCACACAGCCCAGCGCTTTTGTTAAGAGCGAAACAGGCTTTCTAGAAAAGATTTCTTCTGCGTCCTGCATCTTTCAAATAGGCACCGACGAGCACAAGCCTCAACTATTTTGCTAAAGCAACTGCTGCCTTTATGGAAGCGAGCTAAAGTTTCCTCCCCACTCCCAGGGCCATCAGCTCTTCAGCAAAGCGAGGGGTCTTCAAATTCTGCCATCTTTTTCTCAGAGACAGGAGTCTGTTCTGTGTCATTCAAACTGGCATCTTTCGTCCCAGCGGCTGGTCCAAAAAAAAAAAAAGAAGGAAGGCAGGCAGTGGTGCTGTGAATTATATTCGCCGAAGTACCGAGCAAGCCTCCGAGAGCACGTGCGCGGGGTATAATCGAGCGCGACTCCGAAAGCTCCGTTTGACCGTCCTTAGGCTGCGGAGATAGAAAGGGCATTTTCTGGCAACACGACCGGCCAGAAAAAAAGGCAATGGGGAGGAGGGGGCGGGGTAACAAAGGGAGGCTTACTCCGAAACTACGTTCAAGGAATACTAGAGCTCGCCGTTGTGGGAATACTCATTTATCGAGCAGGTGGCCTGCCCTTCCCTCTTTCACCCTCCTCTTACCAACAACACTGATACGTGTTCCCCAATGTTTAGCGGAAATATGCGAAATTTTAGATAATGAAATGGCACTGAGCAATGCAACTGAGAACAAAAATAATGAGCATTTGGTTACTAACGTGAAGTTTTAAAGTTGGGCAACGCCCCCTTCCCCCCCCCCCCCCCCCCCCCCCCCCAAAGCAAGCGCCTGGATCCGCCCCTGTCTCGCTGGCGGGGGCACAAAGACGTACAGCCAGTGCTGGGCAGTATCGAAGATACATGTATCTTAGATACTATCTTAGATACTCTATGGGTATCTTGTATCTGTATCGCGATACTTCTCGAAATACGAGAATCTGTATCTGTATTTCCGATACATTCGATAATGTATCGTGTATCTTAAGATACAAGATACTTCTATCGCAACACAACCGTGCGAAACAATAATCGCTGGCCAAGCTCCGCTTCTCAAGCTGTTACTGGTGCCTCTAAGCCAGCTGAATAAGTCTTAGGGCAGTGACGCAATTTTATTTTTCCGCCAGAGCACTCCAGTGAGCGCAGAAGATGAGAAGGACAAGCGCGCGGACGTCTACGTCCAGCCCACGTACCTTTTGTTTGCTCGATTTCTTTTCTTTTTAGTTGCGCCAATGCCGCGACACTTGCTCTTAGTAACTATCCTGCGCCGCGTCTATCGCGCAAATTTTGATGTTGCTACAGTGTCGTTATTGAAGATTCTCTTGCGTCTTGCTCCGTAACGAACTGTGATGCGTGCAAGAATGGGGTTCCCTTGCGTCGCGTGGATTTTACATATCAGCGATTTGAAGGATATCGTGGATGTAAGTTTGACTTGCATGCCATGAATTAACTTATATGCAAATAAGAATCTAACAACGTTAGCACCACTGGCACTGATGCTAGATCTAAAAGAGGAAGCGTTTACCTAACAGAAAATATCTTGACGTACCGTATTTTTCACTTCTTGCTACATTTATTCAAAGAATTTGTTAAATCATAATTTGATTATTAGCACAAGTGCTTTCTTAGCTGTCATTTTGTATCCTACATTACCTAAGCCTCTGCACTGTTTTTCCGGTCTGGTCACTGCAGCATGTATTTTGTAACGTGCTCCCAAAACAAGATCTCTGCTTTACTCTTCTCACTGTCCACTTTATTTCCACTACAGTTTACACAGTTACACGTTGCCAAGGCGATGTTGAAAATAAGTGTACTATTATGTGGGCGTACTTTGAGTAAACAGTACAAAACATTCTGCTTACCGCTTAGGAAAATAGCGAAATTGAGTTTGCATTATAATGTTGGAAATCATTAGGAGCCATCTTAAAGATGTTAGGAAGGAGATTCGAGAAACGTTGTTTTACAGAATACTCTGTTTTGCTCATGAGCGTCACAACGAGCTGTTTCAGGCAATTTTCCATAAGTACGGAATGTTCTATTGTTTCAACAGGTAAGTTGACAGTACTTCATGCTCATAGCTATTCAGGGCGCCGTCTGTATTGTGTTTCTGTACTCATTCAATGTGAATGTTTGATACAGAACCACCTCTCTATTCTACTTATAATTGTTATCCTGTTTTAGGCTTTCTTAAATATTTTTCGCATTACTAATCGCCACGTAATGGGAGCTATAAGTGGCAATAGCGCGATTAGCGGCGGTGTCCTGCGACGTTTTGTGGAACTATACAATACGTCTGAGACGTTTTTGTGTTGCACATGTTCTCTCGTTGAAGAAAAATTGCTTAACCCTTTCAGCCCTGGATTTTTTATTATGATCATAGACCTCTTTTGTGCGTGTTTTCCTAATAGTTAGGACCTCAGAAGACCAAAAACGAAAAATTAAGCCAGTGGTGCAAGTAGTTATGGATTAATTAGCATGGAATCAAATTAGGTCATCAGGGCTCAGTGGTTGTGAAATTAGGAAAATGGCTTATTTATTTCTGCTAATCACTAGAGTACACCAAATGTGAACCACGTCTAATTTTTCAGTGTGATACTCCTTGAAACAGCTTCTATACGACGTCCCGAAAACGGCGCTTAGCCGCCTCACCTGACCCGCCTCGGCGTCACGCATGACTTCGGTCAAGCTTTTTCTTCTTTGTGAGTCCCAGCTTCGCAAATATGTCGCAACTTTGGTGTCAATCACAGTGGGGATCATTGAAGAAGTATTTCCCCAAGAATGGGCACATTTGGTTTCATTTCCTAGGTGCTACAGGAACTTTTGTGCGGTGTCGTCAATTGACGACGCCAGGGCCGAAAGGGTTAAAAGATTGCACGTTAGTGAGTATATCAACAAAGAATCCTTTACGCCGGCAGATAAGTAGAATATGAAAATTCATTGTAGTTTTATGTCATCTACGTATACACCAGGGGTCTCAGACTGAGCTAATAGGCAGCAGGCCGCAGTCGCGAAATTTTGTTGCAAGGGCCGGGACAGTGAAGATGGTGGGAGAGAGTTTGAACAAAATGACGTTTGAAAGGAAGCCTTTCTCATATCTCATATATAGGTCATTTCTGAAGGGGACTTGGAGTCAGAATTCGAGAAACATCGATACCGATGTACAGTATGACTGATATCTGGACGCGGATTCTGAAATATAGAGTTTTTGTTCCACGGTTATGTTTCAGCACATGGTGACCACATGTTCCTCACGAAAGGAATGCTTTAGACCAGTCATGTCTGTGCAGCTCACGAACATACTTATTTAGAAAATAAAAACAAATGAGACGAAGACGGTCATGTGTGCGGGCCGGGCCGCTAGCGAAAGGTCTCAAACCCCTAGTATACACCAATTTCACAAGGAGGCTGCCATTTTTAAAGCTCGCCACCGCTGCAGCGCCGTCTAGCGTCTGCGATGCTTCGCCGCCCTTCCGGTGTGTGGGGTTCCGCGGCGGCGTATGCAGCGTATACGCTCAGTTCACAAGCTATCGCTGTTCTTCGCGGTACACGGGCAAAACAGAGCAACGCTTCGCGAGTGTAAAGGCGCTGGTAAATAATCGCTTAGCTGTCAGCTTCGAAATGGCTGAAACAGCAAGCAGCGGCGGCCCACGAGACGTTCCCGCAGCAGCGCCGACGATGAGTAGAATGCCAATGCAGTTCTTAAGCAGCATCTGTAAACTGGCAATTGCTTTGTATGTTTTGTTATAGCTGACCTCGGTGTGCTTCTTGGAATATGTGCTATAAGAGAGCGTTAACATTTAGGACAACTCTCGAAGTAATCGGAGAAACGTAAATGGAGACGAGCGAACACGTAGGCCATTGTCCGGCTGCGCGCTAGGTGCGCGCATTAGTGTTTAAGATGACTCTCGGGTTTTCGTGCCGTGATTATGCAAGTTAAACGTAACTCTAATCCCTAACAGACCATTTGGTTCCGCTTAGCACGTCGCAATACAATGTTCATGGAACGACAGGAGCACAAACACCGATGCCTCTCGTGTCGCCGTCGTAGTTAAAAGCTTGTGGCCTCTGATCGTTGCACAGGATAAGAAACAGATGTACGACGGGTGAGCTCAAAATACGGCGTAGAAACAACACGATGATAAAATGAAAATAAGCCTGTTGCACATCTGGAAGCATGACATGGCGTAAGTTCGCTTCGGCGCGAGCCGCCGCCACTAGCGATACGCCGAAAGGGCGCCCGCTTTTGGTAACATTATTGTCAGTTTGTTTTCTGGCGAGTATTTGAGAAGCATTACGACAAGCGCACGTGTCCAAGTAACGACCTGGCTTTAACGAACGTAGGCCGATTTTTCACGATACCCAGGTTGTCGCGCGAAAAAGAAAAAAAAAAGGTGCGGTTGTCATAACGCTACCTCAGTTATCGTCACAAAATTGTCAAGTCGGGAAAGAACATGCTCTGACGAAACGTTCGAGACCCGTACCTGCGCCAAAGCACACATGTCATGCGGGCCTTTCTGTGATGTAGACTGGAAAGTGCTAATTCGATAACCTCGAAATTGCACGCACAAAGATAGAACATTTTCTAGCCGCAGGCATTGTAAATCATGTGCTGTAGCATAGAAATCAGAGAGTTTGACGTTATTAGAGAACAACTTTGGTGCAGATGATAAAGTGTACCAGCATCCAAGCACAATCACAAGCTGGTTTCATTACTTGAAAATGTGGCCATAAGTGAAGACACCACATATAATATACTATTTGCGGGAGAAGAAGGCGTGCGACCTGAGAGAAGCGAAGTCATTTAAAAGCATTGTGCACTTCGCATGCCTTGGCTGCCAGTCTTTCAGGCTTCCGTTGCTCTTGCCGCAGCCAAACACAGCGCAGTGGTAGCTGGGTAACCTGTTCTCGTCCATCATTTCGATCTGCGGCAGCACAATTGCTTCAGCGCGTCGAAAAATGGAAACACGCCGACCTCTCACGCACCACGCAGTGCAAAACTCGGGAATCCGCACACACCAGCGGCAGCGGTCGGACGAGGTGGAGAGAGAGAAAGCGGTGAAAATGCACCGGTTCGAGGCTACGCTCCTCCTCTCCGTGAAAACGGTCTATACACCATGCGTCCCCCCCTCACAAAAAAAGAAAGAAAAATGTCGCTACCAGCGGTGTTGCTGCTGTACACCTGTCCAGATATACGGTATTGTGCAAGCTGTCTTTTACGGACAAGGTAAAAGTCCACACCGGTATTTGCTCCGTCGTGCGAAGGCTTCTTATTGAAGGTATTTTGATTATATGGCAACCTGCTAGATGGTCGGCAAGCTGTGCAAAGCAAGTACCGCTGTCAGCGATGTGTACAAAAAGTCGTCCCGCGGAGAAGCTAAAACAAACCCCAATAAGTTGTTTTGGAAGGAAACTAATGTACTTTGAGCAAGAAGGGCAAAGCATATGAGATACTAACAGACATTTCATTCAAGTGAAACAAAATAGGTCACAGTTAAGAAATTTTCAAGCAGACATTTTCGTGCATAGGCGTTTGCTGCTACATTATATGGATCTATAATAACAAATTTTAGAATGTATCGAAGTATCTTAAGATACAATTGCCAAGTATCGTATCGGATACAATTTTTGCGGCAGTATCTTGTATCTGTATCTCCAATACTTCTTGCCTGAGTATCTTGTATCGTATCGCGATACATTTTCAAAGTATCTTTGCCCAGCCCTGCGTACAGCGTAGCACAAGGTGGGGGATGGTTTCCTCTTCTTGCTCGCACACCCGGCATAAAGCCCTCGTGTTTTTCAGGTCCGAACAGCGCCTCCAGTGGAGATCACCGAAATCGAAACTGAGGGTCCGTGGCCTCCGCGCACCGGTAAAAAAATCTCGTGCGTCTGGTATTTTTCGGGATAATTTGCAAACGACGCCCGGTGCCCCTCAGTTCGCACCTGCTTCTCAGTTCACACCTGTTGCCGCCCGTGCAACGTTTATAGAAGCTGTTTGGCCCTGTGACCCCCCCAAAACATGGCGCGCGTCAAGTCACCACCACTTGGCACGCGCAGGCTAGTCTCCAGAAAAAAAGTCTATTGTTATCCTATCGTTCAACCGGCGTCACGTGAAATGTCAAACACATATACACTGCCAAACAATCGTCACCTCCCCGCGAGGGGAAAGTAGGCTTCCAGGTAATGTCCTACGACCCTCAAGATATGAGGAGGCAAGGTCAAGTTCTTTGTGTACTTCAAGAACGCTTCTACAGTCACCTGAGTACAAAGGCGAGCAACCAAGCAATTCCTGGAATCCTCAGCACAATAGCCTATCCTGCTGGCTATGCATTCATGATGTACAATGCAACACGCTTTCTTCCATTCTTTCTCTTTCCCTCTCTTTCTTTTTCAGCAGCCTCATGGGGTTACATTGTGCATTGAACACGTGGCAACTAGATTTAGCCTCTGAAGTCTGGAGAAATAACCCATCCGTGTTTTGGCGGCTTAATAATGTTTAGAGGCGCCACTTTTGACGAACGTCCGAACTGACGCGAAACAACTTGATTTTTTTTTCACAGATGGCGCCGCCACCAATGAATGTTTGCGAGATTTATTATTTCTTGAAAATATTTTGTGTCAAGCACCGCTTCGTAAAGTTACTGAGTACTGGTGATTACAAGAGACTACATGGTCCTTCTAATGTGCAATACTTGTTGTGAATTAGCCTACAAAAGAAAAAAAAAGTGAATTTGCACGAACCTGTCAAGCAGAAAAATGAGCTGAATACACTGCTGTTCTTCGAATTTTCTAATTAACTTACGACAATTTTCTCTTCATAGAAACCTAGAGAAAGGCTTGCTGCTTGAATATTGAAGATTTCGGAGTTTCAGCTTGGATAGTTTTGTCTCTTCGTCGGTAATGCCTGACCAAGTAGAGGCATAAATTGCTGAATTGAAGTAGTAATAATTCAAGAACTGTTCGTCAGAACACAAGACAACTTCGCGTAGACATAAAGTACATCGTAGCCTGGAAACCCATTCAATATTGTTGTTCTGCACGAAACAGAAAAAAAAAGTTATTTACTCATGAACTTTCAATATTTTGCCCATTTTTATTGGAGCGTGCATCAATTTTTAATTGGTTTACTGGCAATATCTCTTCATAGAAACCTTGGATAACGCTTCGTTAAAAGGCTCTGCAAATTTCATTTCGTTATGTTGAACAGTTTTGCTGCACTGGCAGTACGACGAAGGCTTGTACAGCAAAAACGCTGTTTTTTGCTCACACTGTTTTCATTGTCATGAAATAACGCTCCAGACTAGGCGACAATACTAGCTATCATTAGAAAGCGGAGAACGTAAGCTTTCAAATGCAATACAACCCATATTCATCCATTGAGCAGAGCAAGCACAGTAAAACGTGATTTACGAACTAGTCACGTACGTTTAATTACGAATATTCCCTCTTCCATTCCAATATTTCCTTCGCCCTCGTCTTCATCAGGGAATTTGAAGAGCCCCACATTCGAAACGTGGTTATAGAAACCCGTGTTCTATTCGATGAATCCTGGCGCATGAGAAGAAAGCGAAGGACGTTGAGAAACAAAAACGGTTCTCGGTGCATGCAACAACAGTGCCGTAAGGAAACGAACGACTGTTCGCGAAACATTGGCCGTTTCACACCATCCTAGAACGCCTACTGCAAGTGCAGTTGCTAAGTGCTCACTACGCCATAATTCTTCCTTTTGCGTATCAGCCAAGGGGCCACTATACGTTCCTAAGGCAATAAGCGAAACTACGCAGCTGCTCACATTGTTGTTGCTTTTGCAGCTAATGATGATTAAATACGTCTTTACATTTTTCTCGGTTTTTCGGTCACAGATAAGATGATGATTTTTCGCTCACAATCAACGATAACGACGCCGGAATTTCTACGAAACGACCTCTTTAACGCTATCACGTTGAAATAACATTTGTGATGTTGTGCTGGCACTCTTCACTATGTTGTTCATGACTGAAATTCATGCCGTTCGCTGGTTGGCTATTACCGAATTCGGATACATCGATACCACCAATCACTATTCATAATAGTTTTCTGGGTGCCAGTACTGCATTACTGCTAAGTTAAAGTAGACGTTCCCTAAAACCTTCCACGCGCACTGGAAATGCACTTAGTTCTCTTGCCCTTGTTGCTCAATACTTTTTAACCTATATTGTCTGTTCTGTAATTGCAATAGTAACCTAGCTTCCCCGCCACGGTGGTCTAGTGGTTATTGCGCTCGACTGCAGACCCGAAGGTCGTTGGATCGAATCCCGGCCGCGGCGGCTGCATTTTCAATGGGGGCGAAAATGTTTGAGGCCCGTGTACTTAGATTTAGGTGCACGTTAAAGAACCCCAGGTGGTCTAAATTTCCGGAGCACTCCACTACGGCGTCTCTCATAATCATATCGTGGTTTTGGGACGTTGAACCCCAGATATTATTAGTAACGTAGCTTGACAGTGCGACGGGCGCATATTTGTGATCCTTAAGGAGCAGCAACGCTACATTCGATATGAAAAAGGAAAAACAAAAAAGGTTCTATAAATACGACCAGCCAACGCGCGTTAAACTACTGCGAATGAGGACAGCTACATCGTTACTTTGCCTTTCTTTCGAACCGAACTAAGCCTTGATATATGTGTCAGAGAACTGACTAACCAATTTAAGTAAAGCTAATTGCACTTCCAGGAAAATGTTATGAGGGTACGGAACTGGGATCACGGTGGGTGAACTCAGCCAATGCAGATATTGGGTGGCCCTGAAAAGGGCCTTTTGAGAAGATCTCCGGTGAAGAGGTGACGCTTCTTCACTTGCAAACGCTTGCGAGCACAGAGCAAGCTGTAATGAAGGAGTCGAAGCTAACCCACCCAATGGGCGAATATATAGCGCATAGCAGCCTCAGAAACTCGCCACTGACGGGGTAACCGCAGTAAGTCAGAGCAGTCTGGAGTTCACTGCCGGGCATACAGGCGCGTTGCTCGAGGTCGAACTCCCTGAACACTTCCGACCAATCGTCAACAGCTTGGCAGGCCATGTCCAGCAGGTCATAGCAGTCAGAGGCTCCCCTGATGGTGCAGCACTCGAGTACGAGCGCTGCCGTCCGTAGCGTAATCGGTGGCTGTCTTCGCCGTAGGCGCCGAAGCAACTCTGTCACGAGGCGAGGATCCATGCTCTTCTGCTTGGAGATCAGCGAGTCGATTGACGAACGTGCTAGTCGTCGTCTTTTTATACGCCCGTGTTGGCTGTCCCTGATTGGCGCACAATGACCATTGTACACTTGAATTCGACCCCACCCCCTTTTTTTTTTTCTCCCTCGTCTCCCCTTCCACTCTTTTCAAGGTCTGGTTTCACAACTCCAGTAACGCAGTAGTTTGCCAGAAAACATTTTCTTACGTTTCAGAGTTAAGATAAGGAACAACGTTTTCCGGTTGATGACCTCACCAATTATGAACCTTTCATATGAATTCAAGGATTCATTCATGCATATTACGTTTTCATCTTGAAATAACAGTTTTTCTATGCAGACGCAGCTTAAGTCTTGTCCGATGAATGTTTTCGTAACGCAGTTCAAAACGCCTTTTGTAGGATCTTGTACTGATTATTTGGGCCGGTAATGCTTAACAATGTAACGGCAGAATTTACGAATTTACTTATTTGCGATCTTGAAAAAAAAACTGATGATTGGCATTCTGAGAGAATGAGCATGAATAATAATATTATCTGGGTATTAACGTCCCAAAACCACGATATGATTATCAGAGACGCCGTAGTGGAGGGCTCCGGAAATTTCGACCACCTGGGGTTCTTTAAAGCGCACCTAAATCTAAGTACACGGGCCTCAATCATTTTCGCCTCCTGAAAAATGCAGCCGCCGCGGCCGGGTCTTTCTCTCTTTTCTGCAACCTATATATTGCCCCTTTCTTTTGCAACCTTTTGCCAAACAACTTTATTTCACACAGCAAGTATAAGGGATGCAGAAGACTTGCTGAGGAAGGCTGGATAAAAGTGGCGCGCAATGCAGCCTAACTGGCCCCTACAAACACGCGCAACATAATAGCAAATAGCAAGCACGACAATTTGGAAGTTTGAAGAATAAGTGAGCGGAACAATTTGATGCTTTAAAAATTGTACATCGTGCCAGACAAGAGCATTACTAAATATACAGCTGGGAATCCAGCGCGTTTTAGCGATACCATGCAACGGAGTGTTCGTAACATTGCTACCGTTGTGATAATGCAGAACATGTTCCAGTATTTGCAAAGGTCGCTCCGAGGTAAACAAATGTCAGACGCTAAGACATGCACTTCGGCATTGACAGATTTTGTATCATTGCATGGCTGTCGTTGCCTCGTTATTAGATTAGCTGTACCTGAGCTTAAGATGTCCTTTTATTGTAGCATCCTGGTCCCACTACAAAGAGGTGCTTCCCCTAGAAAGTGAAGTCTGGCACGGTGACGCTTCAGTTGTCCGCTGAAGTTAATAGAAGGTAATAGAAAGCAGTAATAATGAAAATCTTGCATGACACGCAAATCATGAAACTGAGTAGCCTCTAGGTATTGTATGTCAACACTAAATAATCATGTTACGGGATGGCAGTGACGACACGTACCGCATGTTTTGTTTGTGGTCACAGCGTGGCGACTTAACAGAGCGACGCCTCATGTGGCAAGCTTGCAAGTTTTTGTGAAAGAAGTTAGAATCCAGGCCCCCGTGATCGTTTACCGGCGCGTGGCGGACACCGTAGGCCCAAGTAACCCAGTTTCGATTTCACCGATCTCCGCTGTACGGAAAAATACCCCTCTATTTAGTGCTTCCCTCAATGGGGAATTTGGGCGTTTTATTTGTCTTAAAACCGAATGCGGCGCTAAAGGCGTGTGCGTCGCCGTTATCCAATTGCTTAAAACAATAGGTGATCACGTTTAATCGAGTATACGCCATGAAGTTAAACTGTAATATAATATCACGAGATTTGATCTCCTCTTTTGACCTTAAAGGACCCCTGACACCAAAATTGAAACCTCGAGATGTTTGTGTTGTTTGACTTTCCTGTATAAGGGGGCACATCTGACCGATTATTAGCGACGAGCATTGCCTTTAAGATATCTTAATTTGTTTTTAAAGTAAGCATGAGTGCTCACTTGAGTTGGCTGCACCTTGCGACATCCTGGTATGACGTAGATAGAGGCCCCGCGTGACGTTCCACGAGTAAAGCTAGTATTGTGGACGTCACAGAAGGTTTGCGGGGCGCACGTGCACAATACGACGACTGGCACCCGGCGAGGCCTATTGTTCCGCACCCCTCTCGCTTTGTTGTCGGGCTGCTCTCGAGGTAGTTTTCGTGAGGGGTCACGCGCTTAACAGGTTTAACCCATACCGAGGCACCCACATACTTTCAATCTCTACCGCGCGCGGGGCCCCGATTTGAAAACCGCGCTTTCTACGTCACCACAGCTTGAGTGCACGTGGTCTTTGACGCTCCTCGCATGGGTCGCTAGTTTCTTGTGGTTTTTAGGCGGGCGTTTTGAAGTGACGCTAAAATGGTCACAATTAACTACGCTAGAATTAGTTATACGATACGCTAGAGCATTTACGATTTAACTTAGGGATTACCAGACCCAAAGCTACAAATTACAGTAAAAAAGTCACCAACAAAAATTTTGCTGTCAGGGGTCCTTTAAGCGGAAGTTTCATCTTCACAGTTTTCCACGCTTCTTTCATGGTCGACCCTCTGTGTTGTTCTTTGCACTTTCAGTGAATAAAAGCCACCAGACAAATTTTTTTTTTTGATCATGCTTGAGTGAGTAATAGTAGCTCGAGGCCAGGAAAGACGCTTCCTTCTGCAGCCCATAAGTAAACACCGGGTGGCTTTGTGGGCATGAAGGTGAAAGGTATTAAACGAAAAAAATATATGGAGGACGTTTAAAGGGACCGACAACTGATTTTTTTCGACCTGTTCTATTATGGCCCGACAGAAAGCTCACCCTTCGCAGTGTTTGTAGCTGCAGTAGTTAATCCCAAAAGCACGTAGTCATTTTACAAGCTGCATTTTTCGACCTGAAAGGCTCAGAAAGGGAAAATAGACAACCACCCATTTGTAGCACAAAGTTACAAAAAAATCCAAACGGATTTCTCAGAAATAAAGCCTCTTAGTTGTCGAAAAATTCGTCCTGGTCCGGGGTGGCTTTGTGGCCTTGTGGCGTTGTGCTACAAATGGGTGGTTGTCTATTTTCTCTTTCCTAACCCTTCCGCCTCCTTGCGGGATTCCGTAGAACTGATTTTCAAGACCTGAAAGGCTCTGGCCACGGATGCACCTTTCGTCCTGCACCGCTGAGAATTGATAGCGATGCCACCAGCCCTTCTCGCGATTTGTGAAAGCTGTCTTTGTTCTGCTTTCGCTGGAGTTCCTGTAACTATGCTTAAAGGGACCGACAACTGGCCAGAACGGGTGATTAGATCCTGGTGGAAATGAAAAGGCCGTGAATTATAGTGACAGATTCCAGAATACTTTTCGCAATCTGAGTAGGATTTATATTCTTAAATCGCGTTTAAAAGTAACAAAAACCGGTATGTCGCGCAGCCTAGCGCGAGCGCCATGAACTAGACGTATGCAGTCTTAAGCACTTTGTTGAACGTAGTCCAATGCTTTTACACGCACCAGAACGAGGGCTGAAATTTTGAATATGTATGTTATTGTCGAATCCCGTTTGTTTCTAAGGTAAAAGAAGTAAAGCGTGAGATGCGGCGCTGCTTTCGTGGCTTCCAGTGAAACAGACGCTGCGGCGCATGCGCGCGGCGTCCGGCGGCGTTTCCCGCGTAGCTCGACTCTCGTCTGCTCTCGTCGTATCGGACTTTTGAAGAGTAGCACGCGAGTTTGCGCTGCTGCTCGCAAAATGCCATCGACTTACTGTTCTGTGGAGGATTGCTACCACTTCATGAACAACACTGCTGGTGTATCCTACCACTTGTTTCGTTTTCGAAGGCTTAGCTTGGCTTGGTTTCACTAAAATGTGATAAAGCGACCTGTGTACGGCCAAAGTACTTCTACAAGAAGCCCCAGAAAAACGCTATAACTATTGTAAAATAATTTAATAGGCTAGAAAGCAGTAGTCGCGGCACAGCAGGCTTTGCAAACGTAACATTGCCTTTTTATAATTAAGGCATAACTTGTCACCACTGCTGGCGTATAATCGCTATCGCGCTCACCTCTCACTGTTTGCAGCATGTGATATTAAGACTGCATAATCGCTGCAGATCGAAAAACTCTGATTACAAATGTTTTACGGGGTTCTCCGCGTTACCACTCCGTGATTTGAAGCTCTGACCGGTAAGCTTCCCGTTGCACTCAAGAAAACGGGTACCGCAAAAGTTGGTTGTCGGTCCCTTTAACCACGTTTACTTAGAGCTTTTCAACTATCTTTGAAGACAACTAGCTCTTACAATGAGATGATGTGGCACATTATACACCTTCTCTGCATTTGTACCTCCTTGTGTGCGCATTCGTCACAGGTTGCGTGCTCCTGTGTCATGGGTTGCTTGTCCCGGCGTCGTTACTCTCTCGATGCACGAACCAAGCCATGTCCTCGAAAACGTCACTACGCGTATGCGCGGCCGCGCCGAATAGCAGCACGCGTCATATCTGAGACGAAGGGTAGGTAGCAAAACCATGCCACTCCAAAATCTTAGCGACCTGAAAACTGCGTACACAGTTGCATGAGCACGCTGAAAAGGTGCTCAAGAGGCGCTGACCAGCATGGGATCATTATGTCACGCGAAGGCAGCGCCACTTTACTGCGTACTACTAACGCTGGCCTATATGTACAGTTTTTTTTGCGATAGCAATTATATGGATAGTCTTTTGTCCGTTATTGCGATAGCAATTATATGGATAGTTTTTGTCCGTCCCCGTCATTCACCGCATATGTATATTTATGCAGTAACACTTTCTGATATAAGGAAACAAAAAATATTGCAATATTAACAAAAGATCGTCCACCGCGCAGAGCAATCAACGGTCCTGTGGCCGGGTTCATCGGATAGTTCATGTTTTTGCCGCCAGAGGCGCCGCAGGTCATTTTTCGCGACTTTCAATTGAGACAAAAAAATTTCAAATCCACCTCTCACGAAAAAAAACAGGGTTTGTTAGAGTCAATGTGACGGACAATCTTCCCATCAGTGGTGTCATCTCATTTCATGTTCTGGGCAGTTGTCGGTAACTTTAAGCTTCGCCTTTAAGAGTTCAACGCGATAGCGATATCCGCCCGCACACACACAGTGGACAGTTATAGCTTAGCGTTAACGTGATAGCGGAAGTTCAAGGGAATGGCGGTACCGTGCCGCAAGCGTCCGTTGCGGACAGCCCGTTTTAGTATAGCGGGATCGCGTTTACATGCCCAAGCTTAAGGTCCCTGTATTTTTTAAAAGTAGCGACAACTACACGCGCGCCCTCTCGAGGGGCAGAAGGAGCAGCGATAGCAGACGACGCGCCGCTCGATCCCGTGCATATTGCGGGCGCATGAAACCGAACTCGGTGCTTGCTTGAACCGTTAAGTTATTAACATTTGTGGCCTAAGATGCTCATCAATTATCAGACTACAGGGACAATAACATTAACGAGCATGGAGCACGTTAAATGTTGAAAAAAAAAAAGACGTATGCGTTTCCAAAGCAGGTTCCGAGCGCGTTCCCCGCAGCAGCTGCCATGCAGGGTATTTATTTTTTTTTTCGTTGTATATTTTGACATTCAGTGTAACTTGAAGTACGGGTGGTATTTTGGCGAGCTAAAAGTGCTTGTTTTCTAGTTAGAATAAAGTAGGCAGGTGGTGAGCGTGCGGCTAGTTTCGGAAACATCATCGGGCACCTGGCGCTCTTGTAGTGCGTAGAGCAAAATACGCGCTATGATTGGTTTGACTGTTTTTGTCGGCGTTCGGAAGTCTTCCCAAAGTTAAATGGTACTTTTAGCGAAGCGTATTTTGTTTGTACTCTAAGAGGTTTACTTAGGAGAGGGGGGGGGGATATTCCACAAATACAGTCGCACTGCATTTGAGGAATATCAGCCGCTTGAGTACCTTTCAAGATCTAGGAAATAAAACCTGCCCGCTAGTGTCTCGCCCATTTTAAAGTTTAACTGTTTACGACGTGAATTTATGCAAAGCCGTTCCCCCTTTTACTATCCCCGTCGCCGCCGTGTCCCGCAGATATAAATGTATGTTGCAATGTTATCCAGTACAATTTCAAATAAATTCGTGTTATGCATACAACTATACACACTAAAAGCAGACTACTACCAGAAAAGCTCAGTTATGTGTCTTCGTGTAGAGATGCAAGAGAATAAAAGAGCACTTATTGAAAAACTGGGTTTTATTGCATGACTTCATAAACAAATTTTTTCTTTGCAAGTTTCGTCATGAGCACTGATCCCCCTTCATTCACTTGCATGGTGGCTTCCTTTCCTTCTGTCTTGGCAGATTAGCGAAGGCGCTCGGGGCGGCAATAAAACCTAGTTCAGTGTAGCCCTGGCTACCCTGAACCAAATTGTAAGTCACAATCTTGACAACCGCACAGCAAGCGATCTCATTCAGCTCGACCTGAGCAATGCCTTCGACACCCTCAACATTTCCCTCTTGCTGGACAAGGTGAAGGAATAAGGAATTCACGGATGCCTGCTCAGGTGGCTGGCCAACTTTCTGATCGGGCGCAGCCAACGTGTTGTATATCGTGGCGCCCACTCTAAGAGGATACCTCTGCCCTCAGGTGTGCCTCAGGGTTCTGTCCTTGGGCCGACCCTCTTCCTGATACACGTCAACGACATGCCCCAGGAAAAACGTTTCCCCCTTGTGCCGTACGCGGACGACGTACACGTCCATCCTTGCCCCTATCCGTCTTTCTACCACAAGTCAGGATCTCCAGGAGTACTTAATGGTGATCGACTCCTGGATCGTTTCAAACCACCTGAAGCTGTCCCCCGCTAAAAGCAGTGTAATGAAGTTCTCGAATGCTCGCTTGCCTGCGAAGCCCTCATACTCTATGCGCCGTATCCCTCTTCCCACGAAGGAATTCGCTGAAAATCCTAGGTGTCACGTTCACCAGCACTCTGGACATCAGCCTTTAGGTTGCAAGCGTCGTTGCTAGGTCCCGCCGCGTCCTTGGCTTCGTGTCCAGAGTCTCTAAACCATGCGGCCCCGCAACATTTGCCCTTCTGTACATATCACTCGTGCTGCCTATCCTTGAATGTGGCTGCGCCCTGTCACCCAACCAGCATCACCTTATCGCCCGCATCGAAAGCGTACAAAGAAGAGCCTCGCGCACCATCTACGCACGCTCCGCCGGCGGATTACGCTACCCGCCTGAAGATAGCCAAGTGGCGTCCTCTGCAACGACGTCGTGATCTGACCCAAATGCGCCTGCTCTGTCGTCTACTGGACGGCTCCCTGACGGACGCCCCCTTATCGTCAGCAGTACGTGTGGATAAACGCTCGGGTCAGCCGGAGCCTCTGCATACACGCACAAAGCGTCACGGTTGCTCCGCCATCCCAGCCGCAGTGCGCGAGTTCCTCACTCTTCCCATGAGTGTCCGCGCACCTCCCCCTCGCACCAGCCAAGACTCCAAACATCTCTGCCTTCTATACAGTCGGCATTTGTCCAGCGACTCGTCATTAGAGTCACTGGAAAATTTCAGAGTAGCGCAAAGGTATACGCTGCACGCGGGCAACATTGGGCGGCGCCGGCCCAATCTTGTCCAGACCGATATTTCCAACGTCCAGACCGTCCGGCGCGTTGCTATATCGTGTGTTCACAAGTGACCGATATTTTCGCCTCGATGCCGTGTTACGCTCGGCGGAACTGCAATATGTGTGTGTGTGTTCAAGAGGATATTAGAAGTGATTTCCAGTCATCGACAGTCATTATTCGACTGCGCGGTAAGCGGTGTAACTAACGAAACGTGCGGCGAATGTTGCCATGTGCTCGCGAACTCTCTTCATGGCTTCATCGGTCTCTTCGTGTGACGGCCGGGTGTGTTCGCTAGGTCCAGAGCTCTAAACATAGTTGCATTAGTGCAGTGACTTTGTGCGAGATGCGATAAATGTAAATAACTATAGACTACGAACCAAAAGCGAAAATTTTTACGTTGCAGATTTATTTACACCGATCTTCTAGTTAAGCCAAGGGACGTTAGCGATCTCAAACAGCATATCCACGGAGTGAATGATGATGAGTGGGCGAAGCTACGGAGGTTCATCGGTAAACCGTGAATCTTCCGTGAATTCTGCCCAGTACATCATCACCGACGTGAGATCGGGCGCGTTTATACTAAAGGTTCGATGAGTTATGACGACTTGCAGCTCACTTTAATTTTACATGTACGCTATGAATTTTCATTGTTTCGAAAACCACTGCTTTAGAAAACATCTGGCGTCTTTCGTTAAGCAGCTGGCGTCTTTTCGTTTTGCTTTAGAAACATCTGGCGTTCTTTCGTTTTGCTTTTACAAAACATGTGGCGTCTTTCGTTGGTTTATTTCATCCATCAACGGTGTTTTGAGCAAAATTTTTATTGTTTAATCGCGCACAGGAGAAATCTCGCCAGGCACTACCTTGGAGGTAAACAATGGCTGCTAATGGGAATGAGAGACAGAAGAAGTCGGCTTTTAGCTAACTCTGCGAATTTTTTATTGTTCAACAACGCACAGGAAAAATCTCCCACCGGCACCACCTTGGAGGTCAAAGCGTAAGACTGGTTACGCACTACGACTACGACTACGACTACGAGGGACGAACGGGTGCCGCCTTAAGGAGCTTCGCCCCTAAAACTAAGCCAAGTTATGCGTAATCCTTGATCGTCGAAGCTACCTGAAGGCAAGCGAAGCCATTTTACAGTCATTTGCTACGAAAGAAGTGGATCCGTCCACATCAACGCGAAATTCAGTTCGAAGCGGGCGTCCAAAACCGCCGCCATGTTCGCGACGCCGCCGCCGACATAGGAATTCTTGCGAAAGAAGCAGTTTAACGCACTCGCATTTAAAGCGGAAACGAGGGGCCACCTTGTTGAGAAATGAGTGCCCGAACAGGTAACACTAGGCCAGCGTACCTTTTCACGCGTTAAAAAAAACGTGTACCTCCCTCGTTGTTGGCAGTCGCTGTGTCCACTTGAACACTAGGCTCCCTATCCTTAAGCCCAATTAGCTATGGTTATCTAGAGAAATTCAAGGAGCCCATGCTGAGGGAAGAGGGGTAGTGGAGAGGGAATAGAAAGCATGGGACGCTACCCCCCAACAATTATATCAAAGCAATATCCTGTTGACAGGATTCTTCAAAAGGGAGATAGGAAAACGAAGGAAGTTGAGCGAAACTTACTAAGCCGGACGAATCAGCGGCATTTGCCTCGATCCTTTCTTAGAACGGCGTGGAACAGCGCACCAACGTTGCAAAAAAAAAAAAAAAAAGGACAGACTTGACAAAGAGCGCTCATTTCTAACTGGTGGTACTCAGTGCATTTTCTGCTCTGCCTTTTTTTTTTGCGTTACACGCCGCCATGAACCGAACGGAACTCTCGGAAGTTTCTACTCCTTCCGCTACCTTTCATAGAAGTTGGGTGCCATCTCTCTCTCTAAGCTGTCAATGACGATAACACGCTTGAAGACTTCGCTTTACCAAAAGGTTTCAAAAGGACTGTTTGCCGGCTCAATAATATAGAAAGCCTCCTAAAAAAGAGGCAAAAAAATCTTAGTATGTGAAATCCATTCATAAGCTACCAGGATAGCATTAGTTACTAGTCTTTCACTGTGTTGAAATCTCTACGAGGAGTCACAGGAAAGAGGAAAAGGTTCATTACGCCCTGTTTTTTTTTCTTGTTGTTTTTGCTACTTCTAGAACTACAAGAGAATTTTGAGACCTCACAAGGTGTACTTTGGGCAGTTACATACTGAAAGCTTGCATGTGATGCAAAAATAAAATTGTGGTAACACCAACAGCAGAAATTATTCACAGTGAAATGACTCCATCAATGACAAATTCATGGGGCTCATGTTTGCATGGAATGTAAATGAATATTTGAGGCCAGCATTTCCTCGAATGGCTAGCCGAGGTTTACAACAGGTATGTTTTGTTCTAAAGCGTGTAGGCCTTATAAAAAACGTAGAAGAAATAAGGTTCATCCATATTTCCTTCACTGTGAGCAAGGTTTCCCTGAAAGCGCCGTAATGTATGTACTCTGATCGGGATTGTTGTCGCTTCGACTTCGCTTTGCTTTTTTCTTTTCAAATTAAAGCTTCTATTCACACATTCCAAGCAGGGGATCCAGTGAAATTATTTAGGACATCGCATTGATATTTTCGGCATCTATTCGGCGGAATAGCTGTAGCATTGAGACGTAGCGAATGATGTTGGATTATTTTAGTTTTTATTAAAATTTCACTAACCCCGAAAAAGTATGTGAGCAGAAAGTTCTAATCTAGCACTGCAGCAATCCATATCGCACTCAGTATAACGCACGGCAGTGTTCACGAGACCCAAATATTTTTAGTTGAATCATCCCACTCCTTTGTTTGAATAAGGTTTAGACTCTCTACGCTTGCTTTGCCGACGCCGTCGCAACAGAGGTGAAAGCGTTGGCCATGCAGGAACAGCGCTTGCGAAATCACGTTTTCCTTTGTTTTTCGTGCGTTATTCTTATAACCCAATCTAAAACGTTAACATCTATGAAACACGCGTGCCAGGGGTCCTGTGACAGGCTGGACGTTTTTATCACAGTTGTAAAACCTGGAAATAAAAACAAATGCTAAACGCAGCGCTCGTGCACGGGTTCCGAAAAAAAACGTCCCCGGAATAAATGTCCCCGGAAGATACGTCCCTTGAATACACGTCCCCGGAAAAAATGTCCCCATTTGCGCTGTCAGAAAAAACGTCCCCAGACCGGGGCCCCTTAAACACTGCGCCTTCAAGTCGGCAATTATTTATTTCTCATTGCAAAAAAAAAAAAGATCCGCGCGAAGATTGCAATTTACTCATATTTAATGTGCAAGAAATATATATCTGTATTATTTCCACGGCGCAAAAGGCGAGAATACAGACGGGGCGCAATAATAACAGACCAACTGGCATTATCGCCAGCAGCGGAGCGAAATGTACCCACCGAATCCTATGAGCCTCAGGGATCTTGTTATTCCGGCACCTTGGACTATGGCCGCGTGCAGCCGTCCAGAGCACTTCCTTTGCATACTGGCCCAAAGACTTAAAACAGACTGCTTGTATTTGCCAGCGCAACGTGCTTGAAATTATGAGCCGAGAGCAGCACCTGGTTTATTGAGGGAAACTTCGATCTCGCTCCCAAGGGATGTCTGCAGCTATACATTTTTCTTGTAACGCTAGGTGAGGGCGCTGTGTCAATTGCTTATGCCTTCTTGATAAGGAAAAACCAGGAACCGCACGACGATCTGTGCAGGTCACTGCGTGACCAGTGCGAAGTCCTTGGACTGACTTTGTATCCGGATGTCATTATCTGCGACTTTGAAAAGGCGATCATGAATGCTGTAAAAGCCGACTTTCGAGAAGACGTCACGATAAAGGCGTGCTTCTTCCATCTATGCCAGAGCACCTGGCGAAAAATTCAACAGCTCGGGTTGACCTCCCTTAATTTGTAACGTAATTTGTAATGATTTCTTCCGGTTGCCTTCCTTGCTACTTCAACTTTTAAAACGAGCTCTACTTTTGAAAACGGAGAATCAACGCTCGACCAAAGTTGTAAAGCGATTGTCCAACCACGTGGCACACTTATATTGAATGACACATTGCACATTCTGTGGTGTTACATGTGACGTTCTGTTTTGTAAAAAAAACTATATTATGATTTACTGTATCTTGTTGGCGAAAAATATCGTCTGCGATCGGTAATCATGTGTATGGCTCCGCTTCTATAACCACGAAGCCCGCACTAAATCTCTCCGATACATACCTCTATCAAAACACCACAGCCTGCCAAACCATTCCTTTGGTAAATTATTGGCCACACTCTTAGATGTTATGTTTGAGTTGAAATGATGACTGTACGTCGCCTACCCCCCGCAGGGGCGTCTGCGCAAGGAGGCGTTTGGTGTGTAGCGACACCACGGACCCGAGCTAACGGGGGGTTTCGACCCCTCCCACGCCTAGCCGTGCGTGGCTTTGCCGTGTCCGGGGAAAAGGGGATCCTGGGGGTTGAGCCGACGCCGGGTGATTGGACCTTTAAGGCCCCCCGGCAGAGGCAACACACCCCTTTGGCCCCGGCTTCACGTAGACGGCACCCCTGGGCTGACCCACCCACGGGAATTCGGCAGTCGCCTTTTCCTGTCTCTCTCTCCCCTCACATCTTCGTCTTTCTCTCTCACTTTGCATCTTTTCTGTCCTCTCCTCTCTTCCATTTACTTCCGTTTTTTCTTGGCGGCGAGGGTTAACCTTGTGTATGTGCCCTCTCTTGGGCACATTATATTTGGTTATAGTAGCTGTGTACAGCTGGCGTTGGCATGGCTTACATCAATATAAGTGCTGTTGCGTCCCCATGTTGGGCTCCATGGTGGGCGGCTGACATGGCTGCCGAAATTATACACAATCTATGGCCTCATTCTCCTTTCCACGATTTAATGATCGCCCTGTCACAAAGAGAGGGCGCACCGAAGACACCTTGAATGCCTTGCTTAAACCAAAAGAAATTTTTCCACGCTTCCACGTCATCCACTGCCAAACACTCGAAAAGAATGCCAGAACAATCTCTCCCTTTTTTGTGTCCAAATGCCTCACCGAAACTCTCGGCCACGGTTACCAGGCAACTAGAATGGCTAGCGGAGACCTTCTCCTTGAAGTACAAAATAAAATGCAATATGAAAAACTGTCCAAACTTGTTTCGTTGGGAACCACACCTGTCTCAGTCACCCCGCATCGCTTTCTGAATAGCTCGCGAGGTGTGGTGTCAGACCAAGACTTGATCGACCTGACGTGCCTTGGATATCGGCGGCCAATTACCAAGCTGCGGTTTTATGAGATGTAATTTATTTTGCTTTTCCTTATTGCATCAGTGCTGCCAATGAGCCCTAAGCTTTAGTTTTAGGAAGGGCTTCAGATCCAGCCCAGGTAGCACAAAACGGATAATTGACGTTTTATAAACGTTTATCCGAGACGATAAAAACGTTTAGAAAACGTCTGTGGGCAAATGTGGGCGCAGGCTATAGCCAGACGTGCACAGAGATCACCCAAGGACAAAAAGACACCACTTTATGTACAATTCGACACGCACGGGACTACACTACATAAACACATACTTATGCGCGTTCGCGGCCTTATGCGGGTTAGCTTAAATTTCGTCCACTCACACCGCGATGTGGTCCGCTTTGGTGCGTCGATCGGTGTGGTCGACCCGGCCGCTCTCAGTCAGGGTGAAGATGCGGGGCGCGTCGTGCTCCCCTGAGTCAGTACCGGGGCGTAGCCCGGCCTAGCAGGTAAATGCCAGGAAGCATCCTGGCACGGCAGTCGTCGCCTGGAATCACGCCTGGAGTGACGGCGGGAACTGCGTCATGAAGAGCGCCAAGAACGGAACCAGGGCAACTCCTTGGACAGCGCCTCGTCAGGAACAGCAGCAGTCAGCCGCCAGGGACTCCGCTGGGGACAGGATCCGGGGACAGGTGGGGCGAAGCCCAGGCTGGAAGAACCCCGTGATTGTGGGAGCCGGGGCGAGGCCCGGACCAGCAGGGCAGGACCGTGATGTCAGGACGTGGCCCGATGTCCGATCCCGATCCGTCTCTGTCCCTCGCCGAACTGTCCCCGTCGCTCGAGAGATTCCCTCGAGCCCGCGCACGAACACGAGCACAGTCGCGCTTCTTCGTTCTTTCACTATCACCATCACGGCGACTCCCGCGCACTTCAAATCCGGAATCGGCCCCGCACACCGATCACAAATCGAGAATCGGCCCCGCACACCGACCACAAATATACGTCAATGCCGACATACACTTCCTAAGTCAATGTTTTACCACAACGTCACAGAATAGAAGCTAAAGATCTAGAAAACGTTTTATATCTCGTCTAATCTCCGGCTAGAATCCGTTTTTAAGACCATCTAGAAAACGTTTTTAAGACGATCTAAAAAACGTTTTTAAGACGTTCTAGAAAACGTTTTAAAAACGTTCTAAAAAGTCGCAAAAAATCCCATTTTTAAAACAGATAAAAATATCCCATTCCATCGTCTTTGAAAAGACGTTTTCTAAACGTTTTTAAGACGATCTAGAAAACGTTTTAAAAACGTCGCAAAAAATCCCATTTTAAAAATAAAAATATCCCTTTGCATCGTATTTGAAAAGACGTTTTCTAAACGTTTTTAAGGCGTCATGCAGGATCTCTTTTCTTTTAGCTGTTTTGTTTTTGCGCATGCAATTATATTAGTGCACGTTTTTAGGAAGCCCCCTCTGTTATAGTAATTACAGTTACTTTGTTCCGTAATTACTATTACAGAGTGATAGCTCAGTATATTCACAGACAAAAGTGGTCATGTCATAATTTATTATGTAAAACAGCAACGATTCCTGTACAGCATAGAAACGTAAGAACCACAAAATGAGATATAGCATGCGACTATATAATATTATTCAGAAGCGGAAAAGAATACAAAATATCACGGTAATTAAAATGCAGCTACATAGTATCCAACCTTCAAGAACACTTTTTGTTGCACGATTCATCATTCGCAAAATTGTTGTCAAACAACTAACAGTGCAATATGACAAAATTTACGATCTGGCACAGCCATTCTGCAATATGTAAGCGTCGACTCATTAGCTTTACTTAATCAAACGCAAAGATGAAGTGAACAGAAATTGTCGAAAAGGGAATGTCGCTGAAGCCAACGCCTGCCACACTTGCCACACATTGCCACAACGACTTGCCACACATTGTCAAAATATCACAATGTGTGGCAAGTCAGACTGAACACATGGCTTCATGACAGGTACTTGATGGAAATCACTAGGCACATCAGGAAGTCTGCAAAGAACACTACAAATAGCATACACACGAACGTTGTTGTGCCATTAGCAGCATGGGGCAGCGTTCCACGTCAAATATATTTTAGCACAATAGCCCTAGTGCGGTTTCTTGAAGATGCCGACAAACAAAGACGCTCAAAAAAGTTAACTGCTTTACAAACTGTGACCTTTTGTTTTTGAAAGTTTCCAAGGAAAAGAGGAAAATGTCAATCTCTTTACATCCATCTTTTTTCGTACTAAAACCTGTCAGTCAGCCCATCAAAAAGAAGAAAGTAATAATTTAGTTGGTGTAGCCTTTGTTTCTAAACATCTAGGGCAAGTACCATCTGCAATAAATAGTAGAAAAGATCATTTCAGTATTTGTTAATATACCTATAGGACGGTGTGAAAAGTTGAAAACTCGATAACACCGCACGGCGACTGACAGCAAGCCTGCTATATTTAACCAGGCACAAAAGACGCGCAAGAGAACCTCTTGGTTCTGCTAAGAGCTGCAGGCTTTACCGAGAAAGGAGGAGGTTACCAGAGTAGGGGAAGCATAAATCAGAAGTCCGAAAGCGTATCGAGATAGTCAAGGCAGCACTGAGAAAAAATGCCGAACTCCTCCCGTGAAACGCGTCTTTGACATTCATGCCCTCAGAAATTCGCAACTAACGGAGAAGCGTGACCAGCCTCTCGTTACATGCAGCTAGTACTGTGGAAGAAACCATGAACCAGTACGCTGTCGCTGCAAAGGTTCTCGCATCCACAAACTTCAGTGACACAATAAATCAGATGACACATGCCGTAACTTCCGAAAATGCAGTTTTAAAATTGGGTGCGCAAAGCTTTGCGTTCGTTCATCGCCATTGCGCATGCATTATACGCTACGTACATAACAAACGCTATCTGCGTATCCCATTGTAAAACTGGCTACTCCGCATGCGTCGCACGCCATCCTCTTGCGTACTCACGTTAAGTGGCGGAAACAGCATATGCGCCCAACAAACGCTAGCTTTGCGTACCCCATTCTAAAACTGCTTCTTACGCGGCACACGTAGCTTAAGCTAACGTATATATTGAAACTACCTCATCAAGCGGCCAAGAAAAAAACAGTCATTGTGCTGAAATTGGGTTAACAAATATACATGCGGTTTTCGCTCATGTTCGTTCGAACATGAACGGAAACCATGACGTGCATTTACGTTTCGACAGCCTTATCATGTATGCTGAATAAATTCCGCAATCACGTACTGCTGAAACATGTTACACATGCAGCCCGTGATGCAACGGAACACGCTTTTTCATTTGTCATAGTTCTCAAATACTGAGCGCAAATGCAGTAAAAATGAACTTACCTTCAAAAATGACAGAAGCCCGTGGTTTACAGTATCCGCAAATCCACAGAAAACTAATCGCACATCAAAGTAACCACGCCCGTCCCTCGAGCGTAGAAAAGAAGGGAAGTTGCGAGCGCGTCCCGCGCACAAGCTGATGAGTGAAGTTTTCCACAGAGAATATTACGGGACTCTAACCGTCAGTCAGCGTAACAGTCGCTCCACACAGACATACTTGCATTCGGGTCCACAAGTCTAACAGGCAGCGAAGTATAGTTTCTTCACAGCTGCGTTTATAGCCTCCACGAACCACGACACAAGCACGAAATATAGCAAAAGAGTGCATGACCGGTGAGCTCGACCGCCCATGCGAAATCGGCGAGTTTAACTGACATTGCAGAAGCAACGGCCGCGCGGATGGATACAGTCAGCGCTAAGGCCTTCGTGCGGAAGTTAGACGGTTATCGCTGCGAGTAAATTACAGTAAATTACGTAAAGCTTACTGGTTAACGAACTTTGAAGTCTTCATTATTGCTGATGCAATGTAGACACCATACGCCTTTATCCTTTTGCGCGTTACTTTCTTTATCGCAATGAGAGATGGCGTGCGCAGGCTCGAGTTCAAATTTCAATTCGCGGTGGTTCATGCATGCCCATGCATGCATGGGCCAAGTGGCGCGCAGTCCGCTGCTGGGCGACAAAACGTCTTATAAAGTGCGTCTTCTGGACGTCACGAACAAGACGTTTTTAAAACGTCGAAATTGGTTTAGGATCGAAGAAACGTCTTGAAATATACGTTCCATACCAAAATGGTCTCAAAAAATGCCTTTTCTAGACGTTATCAAAAACGGATATAATACGGATTTTCTGTGACGTTTTTAAAACGTCGAAATTGGTTTAGAATCGAACAAACGTCTTGAAATATACGTTCCAGACCAAAATGGTCTTAAAAATACGTTTTCTAGACGTTATCAAAAACGGATATAATACGGATTTTCTGTGACGTTTTTAAAACGTCGAAATTGGTTTAGAATCGAACAAACATCTTGAAATATACATTGCAGACCAAAATGGTCTTAAAAAATGCGTTTTGAAGACGTTATCAAAAACGGATATAATACGGATTTTCTGTGACGTTTTTAAAACGTCGAAATTGGTTTAGAATCGAAAAAACGTCATGAAATATACGTTTCAGACCAAAATGGTCTCAAAAAATGCGTTTTCTAGACGTTATCAAAAACGGATAAAATACGGATTTTCTGTGACGTTTTTAAAACGTCGAAATTGGTTTAGAATCCGTTTTATCCCATTTATCCCTAAAAAAACGTTTTCTAGACCATGTGTGCTACCTGGGAGTGCAGGGACAGTCATGGGTGTATCGCAGCGTTTCCGTGAACGGATGCCGCCAGCCGGTCCGCCAACACGTTCCCTTCGATCTCGTGATGCCCTGGCACCCAGCATACAACATGCTGTCCGAACGTGCAGATAGTGCATATGAGTGAGTAAAGAGAAACAAGGACTGGGTTTCTATGTTTTTTCAAACTTTTTAAAGCTTTTACTACACTTAGAGAAACTGTATATATAACTGCATTGTCTATTTTTAATTGTTTAATGTGTTTGACGGCCACCAATATCGCATATGCCTCTGCTGTGAAAATGCTTGTGTTAGGATGCAGAACGCCGGCATCTGAAAAGGATGGACCGACCGCGGCGTAGGACACAGAAGTGTGAGACTTAGAGGCATCGGTAAAAAATTCTGGAAAAGTGTATTTGTGCTAGAGTTCGAGGAAGTGTGTACGGATGTGTGCAGCAGGCGCCTGCTCAGTAACTTCCACGAAGGATACATCGCAATCTATGAGTTTCCAGTGCCACAGTGGGGGATATGCAGCAGGAGCCAGCAGACGGTGTTCAAGAAGTGGCACACCCATTTCTTCAGCTAGGCTCCTCACACGAAGCGCGTAAGGCTTTCTCATGGCAGGACGGTTTTCAAACAGGATTGAACTGGACAGATCATTGATAGCAGAGTGTAAGGGGTGTTCTCCATTCGCGTTCACCTTGAGGAAATATACAAAAGAGAGGTACACTGTAAACAAAAATTAGCCGAGATGGGAGCTTTTCCAGCATATGAGCTCCTAAAACCCCCATGCCCCAATCATTTACTCCGTGCTAGCGGAGTGAAGTCGGCACATGTCGTCGTAAAACGCCCCTTGCTTAATGAGGGAGTTTATGAACGACATGACCTTGTTAAACTCCCCACGGAGTTTTAGATCACGTGGTTAGAAACTCCCTATGGGAGGTTTAAAAAGTATTTCTGGTCGTGACGTGCGTGTCACGTGGTTATAAACTCCCTATGGGAGTTTTAAAAACCATTTTTGGTCGTGACGTGCGTGCGTGTGTGAATGTGCGTGTGTGTACGGGCATGTGTTTGCAGCGACGATTTGCAGCGAGGATTTGCAACGGCCGGTTGGTTTGTGTAGACGCGCAGCTGACTATTTTCTCCACTGAACCGTTCTGGTCAGAGACAAGTTCAACTCGCGCCAGCGTCCGACCGCCAACACATCGAGCTGGCTGTCCCGTGTTTATTCTCCCGTCAAGCGGCAATGCCCATGCACACGAGTGCAAGCCTCCGACACGCCACGGATACCTCGCTTCAACGTGCCGAGTTACGAAGAACTGCGAAGAATAATTTCATCGGTAACAAAAGTAAGCTGTTGCGATCGTCAGCGGGTTGTTTCTGGAGTTTCACCGGCTAAAAGTTCGAAGCAGAAAGAAGTAGGCTTCGCTACGTCGTCGGCATCAAGCCGGCCGGCGGCCGGTGTGAGAGCTGCGCCGGCGACGCGCTCGCCCCGACCACCGACAACGCTTGCTTCTCGGAGTGTCACCGAAACGATGCTTCACCGGCTGCAACTTCTAAGCGGTAAGAAGGCTTCGCTACGTCGTCGGTACCAAGCCGGCGACGTAGCGAACTCGCATCGCCACACCGGTCGCCGTGGTGAGTTCTACGGGCTCGCACCGGCCACCGGTGAAGCAAAGAATATGTTTCACAGAAAATAAAAGCTGCTGGAATGAATAAGTCTAAATTGTCTCTTTTGCGCCATGCAACCACCGCTGTGAAACGTCTAGCGAGAAGGCGAGCGTCGATACGAGACAGATTGAACCAACATACGACCGCCGATGCACTGCGAGCAACAGGAACCGCGACTACGAGCCGTCTCGTTCGTTGTAAGTGCATCGCTCCGTAGCTTAACGCGGATAGCGGACTCGGATAGCGGCAGTGTGTGTGTAAAATAACGGCGACGAAAACTGTACAGCAGCAAGCATTTTGTGATCGCGAGCTGTCGTTCATCCTATAGCCGTGCCGTACTCCTGGGAGAGGCCTAGCGACGCCGTCGGCCACAACGCGGTATACCGGCGGGGCGAAGCGGTTCTTCACCGGTGTTGCTCGTGAATGTGTGCCGCTGAAGCGTTCGTGCACGGCCGCTCGTGGTTCGTGTACGATTTTTACAGACTTACGCACAGTACTGCTAAGGCGGATACACCTCATGCGACAGAGTGCCAGCTGATAATCAAAATTCGCTAATTAAAAAGGCGTTGAATGTTAGGCACGTTTATACTAAAGGATAGGTGTGCCTCAGTAGTATCTATAAGGCCACCGCAAATTTACACGTACGCCATGAATGTTTGTTGCTTAATTACACGGAAAAGAAGTGTCCCATCTGAGCTACATTGGAGGTCAAGATGTGGTGCCTATATATACTCGGTGACCAAAGTTTGGTTGTGAAGCGCGGGCGGCGAGCGGTTGTCAGTATGATTGTTGTATTACTTTGCGAATGTTGTGTGCATGTTTGTGTACGTGTGATCGAGTTTGCGTGTTTCGATGCTAATTTAAATAAAGATTCTCAGGCGCATGGTGCGACAGCGAAAAGCATTTTTTTTTTCGATAGTTATAAAAATTTACTCCCATACTTACCTGGAAAAGCTCCCCTATGGATGTAAACAAATACTCCCCTCAGTCCACCCAAAACCTCCGTCCTTAAGGGGGGTAAATTTTTTACTCCCCTGGACAGTGTATATAAAAACCCCATCGGGGCGTGCGCTAGAGGACAAGTCCATTTACTCCCATCTCGGCTCTTTTTTGCTTACAGTGTAGGATCTCTGGAGGTGTAACGACCACTCGTTCGATTCGACATAAAGGCTTTCTACGGGGCTAGTACGAAAAGCACCCGTAGAAAGTCGAATGCCTAGATGATGGACAGGGTCAAGCATCTTCAAGGCGCTTGGTGTCGCAGACTGATATGTTATCGCCCCGTAATCTAGGCGCGTGCCCGTATGAGGCTTCTATATAAATTCATCAGGCAGTTTGTGTCACTACCCCAAGTAGTGCGTGACAACACTTTCAGCACATTCATTGTTTTTGTGCACTTGTTTTTTATATACTTTGTGTGTGATATGAAGGTTAGTTTCGTGTCTAGAATTACATCTAGGAATTTCTGCTCCGTTTTCACCGGTATTCGCTGGCCGTGGAGGTGAATGTCCGGATCAGGGTGGAGGCCTCTCTTTCTTGAGAATAATACGCAAGTGCTTTTTTGCGGGTTAAGGCTGAACCCGTTCTCGTCTGCCCATTTAGTTACCTTGTTCAAACCAAGTTGCACCTGCCGCTCGCACATTGCGAGATTGCAAGATGTAAAGCCGATTTGTACGTCGTCGACATATGTGCAATAAAACATGTTACGTGGGATGGACTGGCGCAAGGAATTCATTTTGATAGTAAAAAGCGTACAACTCAATACACCACCCAGCGGAACTCCTGTTTCTTGGACAAATATTCGAGACAAAACAGTGCCCACTCGAACACGGAATGTCCGATTGGACAAGTAACTATCGATTATGGTGAACATCCTACCCCGTACACCTAAATGTGAGATGTCTCGAAGTATGCCAAAGCGCCATGTGGTATCATAGGCTTTCTCAATATCGAGGAACACAGACAGAAAGAATTGTTTATGGACGAAAGCGTCACAGATTTGTGCCTCGATACGTAACAGGTGGTCCGTTGTGGATCTACCTTCTCGAAACCCGCATTGGTATGTGTCAAGTAGACAGTTCATTTCAAAGAAGTGTAGGAGTCGCCTGTTTATCATCTTTTCGAAAACCTTGCATAGACAGCTTGTTAGGGCTATAGGCATGTAATTGGAAACTGAGGACGGGTCCTTGCCCTGTTTTAAAATGGGAATATTAATGGCTTCTTTCCAGGCCGAGGGGATCTCGCCGGAAAACCAGACAGCATTATACAGCGAAAGGAGGGCTTTTTCGGTTACAGATGGCAGGTGTTTCAACATTTCGTATACAACACGGTCGGAGCCTGGGGAGGAATTATTGGAGCAATTAAGCGATGCTTGTAGCTCAGCTATACGGAAAGGTTCATTGTATGCTTCGTGTTTTGTGGATTTTCGCTCTAGTTTCTGTTTTTCGATTGGTGTTTTGTATCGTTGGAAAGCTTCGGTATAGTGCGACGAGCTCGACACCTGTTCGAAGTGTGTGCCGAGGGAGTTTGCCTGGTCCTCCAAGCTGTCGCATTGAGTGTTTACAAGAGGGAGTGAATATGCCTGCCGCCCTGCTAGCCTACTAACCATGCTCCAGACTTTAGCTTCCTGCGTATATGAATTGATGCCCGATAAAAACTTCTGCCAACTTTCCCTTCTTGCCTGTCGGCGCGTTCTCCTACCTTCTGACTTTATGTTCTTAAAATTTGTAAGATTCTCAGCTGTCGGATAGTCGCGAAGCAACTTCCATGCTTTGTTTGTTTCTTGCGCGCCTTTCCGCACTCTTTGTTCCACCATGGAACTCGTCGTTTTCCAGAGTGACCACTTGTTTGTGGAATACATTTGGTTGCAGCATCAATGAGAAATGCTGTAAAGTATTCTACAGCTGCGTCTATGCTTAAGGCAGACATGTCCGTCCAACTTAACAGTGTAACTTTCCGAAATTGTTCCCAATCTGCTTTCTCAGTCAGCCATTTTGGAACCTGAGGGGGACATTCATTTGTAATTGGTATGTTCAGAAGTATTGGAAAGTGGTCACTTCCGTAAGGATTATTGATGACTTTCCATTTGACTAGGGGCAGAAGTGATGGAGATGCTATGCTGAGATCTATGGACGAGAATGCTCTGTTCGCGAGGCTATAGTATGTTGGTTGTTTTTTATTTAAGAGACATGCGCCAGAAGAAAAAAGGAACTGTTCGATCAGACGACCTCGTGCATCGCAGCGAGAGTCTCCCCACAGACTGTTGTGTGCATTCGTCTCCAAGGACCAGATATGGTACTGGAAGTTGATCTATTAAGGACTCAAATTCATGTTTCTGGAGCTGGTAATGCGGGGGTACGTAAAGTGAGCGGATTGTGATCAGGCTGTTGAAGAGAACGGCTCGGACAGCCACTGCCTCAAGGGACGTTTGCAGTGGTAAGTGGGTGCATGCAATTCCTTGATGAACTATAACAGCTACGCCACCAGATGACGCCACAGCATCATCCCGGTCCTTTCGGAATATGACATATTGGCGTAGAAAATTCGTGTTCTTGGATTTTAAATGTGTTTCTTGTACACACAGCACTTTTGGAGAGTGTTCATGCAGCAACTCTTGGATATCGTCGAGGTTTCTTAGAAGACCTCTCACGTTCCACTGTAAAATTTGTGTATCCATTTTGAGTGTAAATTAGTGCTCTGTGTACTGGAACAACTATTGCCTTATGTCACAGAGCCCTTTCCAGGCCCTGTGATGCGGGCTTTTTCTTTTTTGGCGCGCTCCAACGAGCTGCGCCGTTCCTTCGGCGCTTGAGACGCCGTTGGACTTGCCATTGTGTCCATCGCCTCGGCAGAGGCGCTGGATGCCCGCTCGCGGCTAACGCGCACGGGTGTCAGAGTTTTGGGGCTTTCTGCCTGAGCAGAAGGCCCTGGGCCTGCAGATCCGGAGGCCTGCATGCCCTTTGGTTGCGGAGCAGCAGAGGCTGCTTCCGCTGAGGGGGCGGATGGCGCTGCCGCCCGTCCACTTTGCGTGGTACGCGCGGCCGCCACGAACCTTTGTGGCACTGCCCCCTTGCGTGCCACGTCCGCGAATGAAGGTCCCTGCGCAAAAGAAAGGCGTTTTCGCGCCTCCCTAGAGGAGATGTTTTCTGTATAACCTTGAGTGTGATTACTTCTTTTTCTTTTTTCCACGAAGGACATGCACGAGAGTAGGCGGGGTGCCCACCGTCGCAGTTTGCGCAGTGTGGAGATTCAACACAGTTGTCAGCAGGGTGTTCATGTGAACTGCACTAGGCGCAGGTTTGACGGCCACGGCAACTCTGAGAGCCGTGACCGAAACGCTGGCACTTGAAGCAGCGTCGCGGGTTGGGGATGTAGGGTCTGACCTTTAGTTTCAAGTATCCTGTTTCGACATGTTCTGGCAGTGTGCTTGTGGCAAATGTGAGAATGAGGTATTTTGTCTGGATTTCTTTATCTTCACGCCTGATTTTAATTCTCTGCACATTGATTACATGCTGGTCGCTCCAGCCCTCGAGGAGTTCACTTTCTGTCAGGTCGATCAAGTATTGGTCTGACACCACACCTCGCGAGCTGTTCAGAAAGCGAAGCGGGGTGACTGAGACAGGTGTGGTTCCCAACGAAACAAGTTTGGACAGTTTTTCATATTGCATTTTATTTTGTACTTCAAGGAGAAGGTCTCCGCTAGCCATTCTATTTGCCTGGTAACCGTGGCCGAGAGTTTCGGTGAGGCATTTGGACACAACAAAGGGAGAGATTGTTCTGGCATTCTTTTCGAGTGTTTGGCAGTGGATGACGTGGAAGCGTGGAAAAATTTCTTTTGGTTTAAGCAAGGCATTCAAGGTGTCTTCGGTGCGCCCTCTCTTTGTGACAGGGCGATCATTCAATCGTGGAAAGGATGATGATGATATATGGTGTTTATTGGCGCAAGGGCGATTTGTTGGCCAAAGAGCGCCAGGACATGGTAAAGAATGTGGACAATGGTTATGGTAAGTGGCTGTAAATGGGCCTTAAAATTCCTCGCGCAAAACGCGGGTAAAACGAATAAGAATTAAAACTATGAGACTGATGCGAAATGTGTGTTATGAAAATGAATGGCGAGTAGTCGTAATAATAAGATTGCGGGTATATGGCATGAGCACGAATGCCTCGTCAATGCCCTTGAGTCCAAGAGATGCGAGGAAGGTGCTTTTGTTAAGTGTAGCTACCGCAGCAGCAGCCTCTGTTAGGAGGCCATGCTACGTATACCTGGGTAAATGACGTAAAAGTTATCCACATCTTTTAAAAACGAAAACAATGCCTGATGTTTAAACAGCGGCTCCCGACCTATGAACATCGACGGGTGGAGTGGTATTTGTTGCCGGTAGGGCAGTGGAAAGTGTTTCCTTCTTATAGCGTCTAATTCTTTGCATTGCATCAGAATATGAAGCACGGTAAGCGGTTCACCGCACCTCTCACACACGGGTGGATCATTACGGGACAAAAGGTATGAATGTGTGCTGTGTGTGTGTCCTATCCTTAATCTGCTAAGTGTGACTTCTGTGCGGCGTGACTTCGATACCGGTGGCCAATTTCCAAGACACGGTTTTATTACATGTAATTTATTGTGTATTTCACCGTCCCATAACCGCTGCCAGTAAGCCCTGAGTGTTTTCCTCAGCAGGGGTTTCAGGTCCGTTACAGGAACAGCTATGGATGAATCGCTGTTGTTTCGAAGGGCGGATGCAGCCAGTTCCTCCGCTAACACATTACCTTCAATCTCGCGGTGCCCTGGCACCCAGCACACCACCACATGCTGTTTAACTGCGTAGATTGCGCATAGTAGTGAGTAGAGCTTGACGACAACATGATTTTTGTGTGTTTTGAGAGTCCTCAAAGCTTTCACAACACTTAAGGAATCCGTGTATATAACTGCGTGGTGTAATTTGGATTCTTTAATGTGTTTAACAGCAGCAAGTATCGCATAGGCCTCCGCTGTGAAAATGCTCGTGTTGGGGTGGAGAACACCAGCATCTGAGTAGGATGGACCGACTGTGGTGTACGACACACCTTCGTCAGATTTTGAAGCGTCAGTAAAAAATGCAGGGTGAGGATATTTCTGTTGTAGTTCGATGAAGTACATGCGGATGTGTGTCACTGGTGCATGCTTCGTGACTTCCATAAAAGATACATCGCAGTCAATAATCTGCCACTGCCATGGTGGCAGCTGTACAGCGGGAGCCATCACGCGGTGCTCAAGGAGTGGGACTCCCACTTCCTCGGCAAGACATCGTACGCGCAGTGAGTAGGGCTCTCTCAATGCAGGACGGCTACGAAAGAGACGAGAATTAGACAGATAATTTATAACACAATATGCGGGATGTTCACTGTTAGCATTGACTTTCAAGAAGTATGCGAACGAAATGTAGGCTCTCTGCAAATGAAGCGACCACTCGTTTGATTCTACGTATAGGCTTTCTACGGGGCTCGTCCTAAAAGCACCCGTAGATAGGCGAATGCCTAGATGGTGGACAGGGTCAAGCATTTTTAAAGTGGTTGGTGTCGCTGACTGATACACCATGGCCCCGTAATCTAGCCGTGTGCGTATGAGGCTCTTGTATAAATTTATAAGACACTTTTTGTCACTACCCCATGTAGTGCGCGACAACACCTTTAAAACATTCATCGTTTTCATGCACTTCTCCTTAATGTATTTAATGTGTGGCACGAATGTCAGTTTGGCGTCTAATATTACCCCTAGGAATTTGTGTTCCATTTGGACAGGTAGCCGCTGACCATACAGGTTAATGTCTGGATCAGGGCGCAGACCTCTCTTTCTAGAGTACAGGACTCATGTACTTTTTCGTGGATTTATATTGAACCCGTTCTCGTCTGCCCATTTGGCCACCTTGTTCAAGCCAAGTTGAACCTGCCGCTCACACATGGGAAGATTACAGGATTTAAAACCTATCTGTACATCATCCACGTACACGCAGTAAAACATGGTACGCGGGATACACACGCGCAGGGAATTCATTTTTATCAGGAAAAGTGTACAACTGAGGACACCACCCTGCGGTACTCCTGTTTCCTGAACAAATGTTCGTGGTAAAACATTTCCCACTCGGACACGGAAAGTGCGATCGGACAAGTCGTTTTCTATTATAGTTAGCATTCTGCCTCGCACACCTAAATGTGAGAGATCTCTGAGTATTCCAAAGCGCCAAGTCGTATCGTAGGCCTTCTCCATGTCGAGGAATACCGAGAGAAAAAACTGCTTATGAGCAAATGCTTCACGAATTTCAGCCTCAATGCATATTAAGTGGTCGATTGTGGATCGACCTTCTCGGAAACCACACTGGTACGGGTCAAGTAATTTTTATGTTTCGAGGAAATGTATTAACCGGTAGTTTATCATTTTTTCGAAGACTTTACACAGGCAACTTGTCAGCGCGATGGGTCTGTAACTAGTCACCGAAGATGGATCCTTTCCCTCTTTCAGAATAGGTATCACAATAGCTTCTTTCCAGGAGGTAGGGATCTCGCCGGAAAACCATATAGTATTGTAGAGGGAAAGGAGTGTTTTTTTGTTTCGTGGGAGAAGTGTTCTAACATATCGTATACAATACGATCAGAGCCTGGGGCAGACTTGTTGCAAAGGTTCAGTGCTGCCTGTAGCTCCGCTAGGCGGAACGGTGCATTGTATGCCTCATTTTGTGTAGATTTTCTTTCCAGCCTCTCTCGTTCCAACCTTGTTTTGTACCTTTGGAAGGTTTCAGAGTAATGTGTAGAACTCGATATGAATTCGAAGTTTGCTCCCAGGGAGTCAGCTTGGTCTTCCATGCTTTCCCCCTGGGTGTCCACTAAGGGTACCGAATAAGCTTGTAGACCTCGTACTTTCTTTATGCCATTCCATATCTTGGCCTCATCTCTATAGGAGTTTATGCCCGATATGAACTTCTGCCAGCTCTCCCGTCTAGCCTGCCGGCGCGTTCTGCGGCCTTGCGATTTCATCTGTTTAAAATTGATAAGATTTTCTGCTGTGGGAGAATCGCGCAAAAGCCCCCACGCTTTATTCTGTTGCCTCCGAGCCTTGCGGCACTCGTCGTTCCACCAGGGAAAACGACGCTTGCTTGTTCCCTCAGTTATTTCTGGTATACATTTAAAAGCAGCGTTAATTATAAAAGCGGTAAAATACTCAACAGCAGCGTCAATACTAAAAGAAGAAATGCCCGTCCACGAGATCTTAGTAAGTTTGTGGAAGTCCTCCCAATTGGCTCTGTCAAGCTTCCACCGAGGAGCCTGGGGTGGAGCTTCATTTTGCTTGTGTGTTTTGAGGATTATTGGGAAGTGGTCACTCCCATAGGGGTTTTTTACCACTTCCCAGTTAAAATCAAGTAAAATGGATGGGGAGGTGATGCTGAGATCGATGGCTGAATAGGTTTTGCTCGCGAGGCTAAAAAACGTGGACTCTTTCTTATTGAGTAAACATGCGCCTGTGGAGTACAAGAAATTCTCAATGAGGTGGCCTCGCGCATCGGTGCGGGAGTCGCCCCACAGGCTGCTGTGGGCATTAAAGTCTCCAAAGAGGAGGTAAGGCTCGGGCAACTCATCTATAAATGATTGGAATTCATGTCTGTGTAGCTGGTAGTGTGGGGGTATATATACAGAGCAGATAGTAATGAGTTTATTAGCGAGTATAGCTCGAACGGCTACTGCCTCCAGTGCCGTTCGAAGTGGAAAGTGCTGGCATGCTACGTTTCGGTCTATTATGATTGCTACACCGCCAGATGATGCGAGACCATCCTGGCGGTCTTTCCGAAAAACAACATACTGACGTAGGAAATTTGTGTGTTTCGGATTTAAGTGTGTCTCCTGTACACACAGCACCTTTGGACACAATTTGCTAAGGAGTACTTGTACATCGTCGAGGTTGTGTAAGAGCCCTCTGACGTTCCATTGTAATATTGTGTCCATGTTGGTAGTGTACGTGTGCTGTGTGTCGCAAAGAAAGAGTCAATTATTTTACAGAGCCTTTGTCAGGCCCTGTGATAGGGGTTTTGTCTTTTTTGGAGCGGTCGAGCGATGCTCGCCGCTCCTTCGGCGCTGCCTGCGCCGGTGGACCAGTAATGTCCATCGCCTCTGGAGGGGCGACAGACAGTCGCTCTACCGAGCGGTGTTTGCTTAGTGTAGGCTTCGCCACGGTTGACGAAGCCTTGGCCCCCACCAAGCCGGAGGTCGATGGTACCCCCTTGGCCTCTTCGTTGCCCCGGCTGCTGCCAGAGCCTGCCGAGGCCACTGGTGTGGTCTGATTGGGAGTGGGCAGGGCAGCACTGGCTGCTCCCACCGTAGGGGCAAGTGGCGTTAGCCTGGGCACGCTACGCGTGGTCCGGGCTACCGCCAGGGGCCGTTGTGGTGCTGCCCCTTGTTGCACCACTTCGGCGAAGGATGTTCTGTGTGGAAATAATAATGAGATCCTCTGTCTTGCTTCGCGGAATGTTATGTTTTCCTTTACCTTTAGAGTGATTATTTCTTTTTCCCTCTTACAGGCCGGGCAAGCTCTGGAATATGCGGGGTGACTGCCATCGCAATTTGCACAGTGGACCTCATCATTTCTGCAATGGTCTGTACTGTGGCCGGTGGTGCCACACTTAGCGGAAGTAAGCTGTCCTCGGCAGCTCTGAGAACCATGACCAAATCTCTGGCACTTAAAGCAACGTCTCGGGTTCGGGATATACGGTCGGACATTAAGTTTCACATAGCCAGTTTCAAGATTCTCGGGTAGTGTGGTGGAACTGAAAGTGAGTATTAAATGTTTCGTTGCAATTTCTGTGTTGTTGCGTCTGATTAGGATGCGCTGCACGTTCGCTACACCTTGGTCCTTCCATCCATCAAGGAGTTCTCCTTCATTCAATGCCATCAAGTCTTCGTCCGATACTACGCCCTTCACTGTATTCATGGTACGGTGTGGACTCACGGAGACGGGAATGTTGCCAAACGCTACAAGGTGTGAAAGTTTGTCGTATTGTTCCAGGTCCTATTAGCTCAAGGAGCAAATCCCCACTTGCTATCTTTGTAGCCTTATAACCTGTTCCGATGGTCTCTTTCAGGCACTTAGCCACAAGGAAAGGTGAAATTGCTCTTGCTTTCATAGCAGATTGTTCACAGTGGAGGACATGGTATTTCGGGAACGTTTCATTGTTTTTAGGCAAAAAGAGAGAGGCTACATCGGTGCGTACCCTTTTCGGGGCACGATCGGTTAGAGAAAGGTTCGGAGGTCCCATGAGAAGTGAGTTGTTCGGCAACGGCGCCTACCACCCACCACGGAGCCCAACAAGGGGACGTGGCAGAACATGTGAAAAGTCTGCACTACGCAAGCAGTACGCCGCTACTATAACCAAATATGGTTTATCCTAGGTAGGATAGCCACACAAGGTTAACCCTTGCCGCCAGGAAGAGGAGGAAGTAAACAGAAGAGAGAAGTAGACAGGAATGATTTAATGCGGGAGGGAAAGACGAAGATGAGGGGAGAGAGAGAGAGGAAAAGGCGACTGCCGATTTCCCCTGGGTGGGTCAGCCTAGGGGTGCCGTCTACGTGAAGCCGGGGCCAAAGCGGTGTGTTGCCGCTGCCGGGGGGCCTTAAAGGTCCAATCACCCGGCGTCGGCTCAATCCCCAGGATCCCCTTTTCCCCGGACACGGCAAAGCCACGCACGGCTAGGCGTGGGAGGGGGACGAAACCCCCCCGTTAGCTCGGGTCCGTGGTGTCGCTACACACCAAACGCCTGCTTGCGCAGACGCCCCTGCGGGGAATCGTGGAAAGGAGAATGAGGCCATAGATTGTGTATAATTTCGGCAGCCATGTCAGCCGCCCACCATGGAGCCCAACATGGGGACGCAACAGCACTTATATTGATATAAGGCATGCCAACGCCAGCTGTACACAGCTACTATAACCAAATATAATGTGCCCAAGAGAGGGCACATACACAAGGTTAACCCTCGCCGCCAAGAAAAAAACGGAAGTAAATGGAAGAGAGGAGAGGACAGAAAAGATGCAAAGTGAGAGAGAAAGACGAAGATGTGAGGGGAGAGAGAGACAGGAAAAGGCGACTGCCGATTTCCCCTAGGTGGGTCAGCCCAGGGGTGCCGTCTACGTGAAGCCGGGGCCAAAGGGGTGTGTTGCCTCTGCCGGGGGGCCTTAAAGGTCCAATCACCCGGCGTCGGCTCAACCCCCAGGATCCCCTTTTCCCCGGACACGGCAAAGCCACGCACGGCTAGGCGTGGGAGGGGTCGAAACTACCCCGTTAGCTCGGGTCCGTGGTGTTGAATTTTTCGCCAGGTGCTCTGGCATAGATGGAAGAAGCACGCCATTATCGTGACGTATTCTCCAAAGTCGGCTTTTACAGCATTCATGATCGCCTTTTCAAAGTCGCAGATAATGACATCCGGATATAAAGTCAGTCCAAGGACTTCGCACTGGTCACGTAGTGACCTGAACAGATCGTCGTGCGGTTCCTGGTTTTTCCTTGTCAAGAAGGCATAAGCAATTGACACAGCGCCCTCACCTAGCGTTACAAGAAAAATGTATAGCTGCAGAAATCCCTTGGGAGCGAGATCGAAGTTTCCGTAAATAAACCAGGTGCTGCTCTCGGCTCATAATTTCAAGCACGTTGCGCTGGCAAATACAAGCCGTCTGTTTTAAGTCTTTCGGCCAGTATCGTAGCAAAGGAAGTGCTCTGCACGGTTGCACGCGGCCATAGTCCAAGGTGCCGGAATAACAAGATCCCTGAGGCTCATAGGATTCGGTGGGTACATTTCGCTCCGCTGCTGGCGATAATGCCAGTTGGTCTGTTATTATTGCGCCCCGTCTGTATTCTCGCATTTTGAGCCGTGGAAATAATACAGATATATATTTCTTGCACATTAAATATGAGTAAATTGCAATCTTCGCGCGGATCTTCTTTTTTTTTTGCAATGAGAAATAAAGAATTGGGGACTTGAAGGCGCAGTGTTTAAGGGGCCCCGGTCTGGGGACGTTTTTTCTGACAGCGCAAATGGGGACATTTTTTCATAAGACGTGTGTTCAGGGGACGTATCTTCCGGGGACATTTATTCCGGGGACTTTTTTTTCGGAACCCGTGCACGAGCGCTGCGTTTAGCATTTGTTTTGAATTCCAGGTTTTACAACTGTGATAAAAACGTCCAGCCTGTCACAGGACCCCTGGCACGCGTGTTTCATAGATGTTAACGTTTTAGATTGGGTTATAAGAATAACGTACGAAAAATAAAGGAAAACGTGATTTCGCAAGCGCTGTTCCTGCATGGCCAACGCTATCATCTCTGTTGCGACGGCTTCGGCAAAGCAAGCGTAGAGAGTCTAAACCTTATTCAAACAAAGGAGTGGGATGATTCAACTAAAAATATTTGGGTCTCGTGAACACTGCCGTGCGTTATACTGAGTGCGATATGGATTGCTACAGTGCTAGATTAGAACTTTCTGCTCACATACTTTTTCGGGGTCAGTGAAATTTTAATAAAAGCTAAAATAATCCAACATCATTCGCTACGTCTCAATGCTACAGCTATTCCGCCGAATAGATGCCGAAAATATCAATGCGATGTCCTAAATACTTTCACTGGATCCCCTGCTTGGAATGTGTGAATAGAAGCCTTAATTTGAAAAGAAAAAAGCAAAGCGAAGTCGAAGCGACAACAATCCCGATCAGAGTACATACATTACGGCGCTTTCAGGGAAACCTTGCTCACAGTGAAGGAAATATGGATGAACCTTATTTCTTCTACGTTTTTTATAAGGCCTACACGCTTTAGAACAAAACATACCTGTTGTAAACCTCGGCTATCTGTTCGAGGAAATGCTGGCCTCAAATATTCATTTACATTCCATGCAAACATGAGCCCCATGAATTTGTCATTGATGGAGTCATTTCACTGTGAATAATTTCTGCTGTTGGTGTTACCACAATTTTATTTTTGCATCACATGCAAGCTTTCGGTATGTAACTGCCCAAAGTACACCTTGTGAGGTCTCAAAATTCTCTTGTAGTTCTATAGAAGTAGCAAAAACAACAACAACAACAAAAAAACAGGGCGTAATGTACCTTTTCCTCTTTGCTGTGACTCCTGGTAGAGATTTCAACACAGTGAAAGACTAGTAACTAATGCTATCCTGGTAGCTTATGAATGGATTTCACACACTAAGATTTTTTTGCCTCTTCTTTACGAGGCTTTCTATATTATTGAGTCGGCAAACAGTCCTGTTGAAACCTTTAGGTAAAGCGAAGTCTACAAGCATGTTATCGTCATTGACAGCTTAGAGAGACAGATGGCACCCAACTTCTATGAAAGGTAGCGGAAGGAGTAGAAACTTCCGAGAGTTCCGTTCGGTTCATGGCGGCGTGTAACGCAAAAAAAAGGCAGAGCAGAAAATGCACTGAGTACCACCAGTTAGAAATGAGCGCTCTTTGCCAAGTCTGTCTTTTTTTTTTTTTTGCTACGTTGGTGCGCTGTTCCACGCCGTTCTAAGAAAGGATCGAGGCAAATTCCGCTGATTCGTCCGGCTTAGTAAGTTTCGCCCAACTTCCTTCGTTTTCCTATCTCCCTTTTGAAGAATCCTGTCAACAGTATACTGCTTTAATATAATAGTTGGGGGGTAGCGTCCCATGCTTTCTATTCCCTCTCCCCTACCCCTCTTCCCTGAGCATGGGCTCCTTGAATTTCTCTAGATAACCATAGCTAATTGGGCTTAAGGATAGGGAGCCTAGTGTTCAAGTGGACACAGCGACTGCCAACAACGCGGGAGGTACACGTTTTTTTTTAACGCGTGAAAAGGTACGCTGGCCTAGTGTTACCTGTTCGGGCACTCATTTCTCAACAAGGTGGCCCCTCGTTTCCGCTTTAAACGCGAGTGCGTTGAACTGCTTCTTTCGCAAGAATTCCTATGTCGGCGGCGGCGTCGCAAACATGGCGGCGGTTTTGGACGCCCGCTTCGAACTGAATTTCGCGTTGATGTGGACGGATCCACTTCTTTCGTAGCAAATGACTGTAAAATGGCTTCGCTTGCCTTCAGGTAGCTTCGACGATCAAGGATTACGCATAACTTGGCTTAGTTTTTGAGATCGCTAACGTCCCTAGGCTTAACTAGAAGATCCGTGTAAATAAATCTGCAACGTAAAAATTTTCGCTTTTGGTTCGTAGTCTATAGTTATTTACATTTATCGCATCTCGCACAAAGTCACTGCACTAATGCAACTATGTTTACAGCTCTGGACCTAGCGAACACACCCGGCCGTCACACGAAGAGACCGATGAAGCCATGAAGAGAGTTCGCGAGCACATGGCAACATTCGCCGCACGTTTCGTTACACTGTAAACAAAAATTAGCCGAGTTGAGAGCTTTTCCAGCAATGAGCCTCTAAAACCCCCATGCCCCAATCATTTACTCCGTGCTAGCGGAGTGAAGTCCGCACATGTCGTCGTAAAACGCCCCATGCTTAATGAGGGAGTTTATGAACGACATGACCTTGTTAAACTCTCCACGGAGTTTTAGATCACTTGGTTAGAAACACCCTATGGGAGGTTTAAAAAGTATTTTTGGTCGTGACGTGCGTGTCACGTGGTTAGAAACTCCCTACGGGAGTTTTAAAAGCCATTTTTGGTTGACGTGCGTGCGTGTGTGAATGTGCGTGTGTGTACGGGCATCTGTTTGCAGCGAGGATTTGCAACGGCCGGTTGGTTTGTGTAGACGTGTAGAACTATTTTTCCCACTGAACCGTTCTGGTCAGAGACAAGTTCAACTCGCGCCAGCGTCCGACCGCGAACACATCGAGCTGGCTGTCCCGTGTTTATTCTCCCGTCAAGCGTCCATGCCCATGCAAACGAGTGCAAGCCTCTGACACGCCACGGATACCTCGCTTCAACGTGCCGAGTTACGAAGAAGTGCGAAGAATAATTTCATCGGTAACAAAAGTAAGCTGTTGCGATCGTCAGCGGGTTGTTTCTGGAGGTTCACCGGCTAAAACTTCGAAGCAGTAAGAAGTAGGCTTCGCTACGTCGTCGGCATCAAGCCGGCCGGCGGCCGGTGTGAGAGCTGCGCCGGCGACGCGCTCGCCCCGACCACCGGCAACGCTTGCTTCTCGGAGTGTCACCGAACCGATGTTTCACCGGCTGCAACTTCTAAGCGGTAAGAAGGCTTCGCTACGTCGTCGGTAACAAGCCGGCGGCGCGTAGCGAACTCGCTCAGCCACACCGGTCGCCATGGCGAGTTCTATATACGAGCTCGCACCGGCCACCAGTGAAGCAAAGAATATGTTTCACAGAAAATAAAAGCTGCTGGAATGAGTAAGCTTAAATTGTCTCTTTGTGCCATGCAACCACCGTTGTCAAACGTATAGCGAGAAGGCGAGCGCCGATACGAGATAGATTGAACCAACATGCGGCCGCCGCTGCACTGCGAGCGAACAGGAACCGCGACTACGAGCCGTCTCGTTCGTTGTAAGTGCATCGCTCCGTAGCTTAACGCGGATAGCGGACACCTGTTTTTTTTTTTTATTGTGTGTGTAAAATAACGGCGACGAAAACTGCACAGCAGCAAGCATTTTGTGATCGCGAGCTGCCGTTCGTCGTATAGCCGTGCCGTACTCCTGCGAGAGGCCTAGCGACACCGTCGGCAACAACGCGGTATACCGGCGGGGCGGCGCGGTTCTTCGCCGGTGTTGCTAAATGTGTGCCGCTGAAGCGTTCGTGCACGGCCGCTCGTGGTTCGTGTACGATTAGGTGCATTTTACAGACTCACGCACTGTACTGCTAAGGCGGATACATCCCATGCGACAGAGTGCCAGCTGATAATCAAAATTCGCTAATTAAAAAGGCGTTGAATGTTAGGCGGGTTTATAGTAAAAGACGGGTGTACCTCAGTAGTATCTATAAGCCCACCGCAAATATACACGTACGCCATGAATGTTTGGTGCATAATTACGCGGAAAAGGAGTGTCCCATCCGAGCTACATTGGAGGTCAAGATGTGGTGCCTATATATACTCGGTGACCATAGTTTGGTTGTGAAGCGCGGGTGGCGAGCGGTTGTCATTGTGAGTGTTGTATTACTTTGCGAATGTTGTGTGCATGTTTGTGTACGTGTGATCGAGTTTGCGTGTTTCGAAGCTAATTTAATTAAAGATTCTCTGGTGCATGGTGCGACAGCGAAAAGCATTTCTTTTCGATGGTTATAAAAATTTACTCCCATACTTACCTGGAAAAGCTCCCCTATGGATGTAAACAAATACTCCCCTCAGTCCATCCAAAACCTCCGTCCTTAAGGGGGGTAAATTTTTTACTCCCATGGACGGAGTATATAAAACCCCCATCGGGGCGTGCGCTAGAGGACAAGTCGATTTACTCCCATCTCGGCTTTTTTTTTTGCTTACAGTGTAGTTACACCGCTTACCGCGCAGTCGAATAATGACTGTCGATGACTGGAAATCACTTCTAATATCCTCTTGAACAAACACACACATATTGCAGTTCCGCCGAGCGTAACATGGCATCGAGGCGAAAATATCGGTCACTTCTGAACACACGATATAGCAACGCGCCGGACGGTCTGGACGTTGGAAATATCGGTCTGGACAACATTGGGCCGGCGCCGCCCAATGTTGCCCGCGTGCAGCGTATACCTTTGCGCTACTCTGAAATTTTCCAGTGACTCTAATGACGAGTCGCTGGACAAATGCCGACTGTACAGAGGGCAGAGATGTTTGGAGTCTTCGCTGGTGCGAGGGGGAGGTGCGCGGACACTCATGGGAAGAGTGAGGAACTCGCGCACTGCGGCTGGGATGGCGGAGGAACCGTGACGCTTAGTGCATGTATGCAGAGGCTCCGGCTGACCCGAGCGTTTATCCACACGTACTGCTGACGATAAGGGGGTGTCCGTCAGGGAGCCATCGAGTAGACGACAGAGCAGGCGCATTTGGTTCAGAGCACGACGTCGTTGCAGAGGACGCCACTTGGCCATCTTCAGGCGGGTAGCGTAATCCGCCGGCGGAGCGTGCGTAGATGGTGCGCGAGGCTCTTCTTTGTACGCTTTCGATGCGGGCGATAAGGTGATGCTGGTTGGGTGACCATAGGGCGCAGCCACATTCAAGGATAGGCAGCACGAGTGATGTGTACAGAAGGGCAAATGTTGAGGGGCCGCATGGTTTAGAGACTCTGGACACGAAGCCAAGGACGCGGCGGGACCTAGCAACGACGCTTGCAACCTAAAGGCTGATGTCCAGAGTGCTGGTGAACGTGACACCTAGGATTTTCAGCGGATCCTTCGTGGGAAGAGGGATACGGCGCATAGAGTATGAGGGCTTCGCAGGCAGGCGAGCACTCGAGAACTTCATTACACTGCTTTTAGCGAGGGACAGCTTCAGGTGGTTTGAAACGATCCAGGAGTCGAACACCATCATCACCAACGGTTGTCCTGGGGCATGTCGTTGACGTGTATCAGGAACTGGTTCGGCCCAAGGACAGAACCCTGAGGCACACCTGAGGGCACAGGTATCCTCTTAGAGTGGGCGCCACGATATACGACACGTTGGCTGCGCCCGATCAGAATGTTGGCCAGCCACCTGAGCAGGCATCCGCGAATTCCTGATTCCTTCACCTTGTCCAGCAAGAGGGAAATCTTGAGGGTGTCAAAGGCATTGCTCAGGTCGAGCTGAATGAGATCGCTTGCTGTGCGGTTGTCAAGATTGTGACTTACAATTTGGTTCAGGGTAGCCAGGGCTACACTGAACTAGGTTTTATTGCCGCCCCGAGCGCCTTCGCTAATCTGCCAAGACAGAAGGAAAGGAAGCCACTCTGCAAGTGAATGAAGGGGGATCAGTGCTCATGACAAAACTTGCAAAGAAAAAATTTGTTTATGAAGTCATGCAATAAAACCCAGTTTTTCAATAAGTGCTCTTTTATTCTCTTGCATCTCTACACGAAGACACATAACTGAGCTTTTCTGGTAGTAGTCTGGTTTTAGTGTGTATTGCCACGTACGTTTCTGATCACTTTTGCTGCATTCGCCCACAAAGGCTGTCGGCAACGCTCAGCGCAAACCGCGCCTCATTCTTCGAGAAGCTTCACGATTGTTGTAGATGATTTTGTTAAGATTGCGCGCAAGACGCGAACGCTCGAGCTCATTCTAGAGATTGCGCAACCACCAGCGATATCGCTGGAAAGTTCGATAGCGCCTGTATAAAAGCCGACGCGCTTGACCGCTTGTCAGTTAATCGACGGTCGACGTTCTGTCCGCCGCTATCAGTGTATTGCTGTAGTTTGGCTATCAGTTTCTCGGCCACAAGTTCGGCCAAATAAACAGTTTCACCTCGGACCTGCAGACTGCTGTCATCGACGACGCCACGACCACGTGACATCTGGTGGAGGTGCTGCTTCTTCCATGATCCGGACGCCCCCGCGAAGCGCTGACCCAAGCCCAAGCCGCGAGGAGGACGACGGCAAAGAAAACCCGGATCGTCGAGCAAGCCGCAGGCAACAAGGTCTACCGCCAGAGCACGGGCCTCTACCTGAAAAGACCCGGCAAACAAAGATCCTGACCTCGACCACAGCGACGATGACAGACGCTGTGCCGCCCGCACCGATCCTTCTCCGGACGCCCAAGGAGCCGCCAACCTTCCGCGGATCGTCGTTCGAAGACCCGGAAAGCTGGCTTGAAGCCTACGACCGAGTCGCTATTTTCAATGCCTGGACCAGCGAAGACAAGCTACGGCATGTCTATTTCGCTTTGGAAGACGCCGCTCGGACCTGGTTCGAGAACCAAGAGCGAAGCCTGACAACATGGGACATCATTCGCACCAGGTTCCTCGTGACATTCACGAGCGTTGTCAGGAAAGAGCGTGCTGAGGCTCTGCTCGAGACCCGCGTGCAGATGCCGAACGAAAACGTGGCGCTCTTCACGGAGGAGATGACAAGGCTGTTCCGTCATGCAGACCCTGTCATGCCCGAGGACAAGAAGGTCCGCTTTCTTATGCGAGGAGTCAAACAGGAGCTCTTCGCCGGGCTGATGCGGAACCCCCCATCGACAGTTCAAGAATTCGTCTCGGAAGCAACGACCATCGAGAAGACGCTCGAGATGCGCACCCGGCAGTACAATCGCCGCGCATTTCAAGACAGCACAGCTGTTCATGGCCTCGGCTCCGACGACTTCCGCGAAACGATCCGAGCAATCGTGCGAGAGGAGCTGCGAAAGCTTGCGCCGTTTGCACAGCCCGAAGTTACGTCGACTGCTGACGTTGTACGCGAGGAAATCACACAGTCACTGGGTGTTCCTCAGCCGGCACCGCCGCAGCTGCAAGCCATGAGCTATGGTGCTGCAGCCCGACGCACCGCCCCCCCTCCTCGCCCACGTCAAGACGCCGCACCACCCCAGCAGTTCCGCCGCCAGGCACCACCGCCGCCACCACCCACGTCATATCGCCCGCCAGCCGGCCAGCGATCCGCGCCGAGGAAGACCGACGTTTGGCGCGCCCCTGACAACCGCCCGCTCTGCTACCACTGCGGGGAGGCCGGCCACACGTACCGCCGCTGCCAGTACCGACAGATGGGACTACGCGGATTCGCCGTGAACGCGCCGCGCCCGCAGCCAGGCGAACGGCCTCGCGATATCGACGACTACCTCACCGGAACACAGTGGCAACAACGACGACCTTCCCGCTCGCCGTCGCCCGGCCGCTACATGTCACCGCACCGCCGGCAGTACACTGGCCCAAACCGGGGTCGGTCGCCTAGCCCGTATCCGGAAAACTAAGGGCAGCAACCGATGGAGGTGCGGTTGCTGAACGACGAAACGTTGAAGATCCTCCGCCGTCGACGACGACGCCGCGACGAAGTTCCGAGCCCCCGCCGCACGCCGAACGACGTCCTGACGACGAAACTTTGCGACCCGTGGAAGCAGACCTGACGACGCAACGCGGAAGCAGCGGTGCAAACCGACGTAGCCGTGACCCGACGCCGCGACGTACACGCAACGCAAGACGGCGGACTAGCTACCTCGACGTACTATTCTACGGACACAACGTTACCGCTCTCGTCGACACTGGGGCTGACTATTCCGTCGTCAGTGGGTCATTTGCCGCGAAGTTGAAGAAAGTTAGGACTGCTTGGGAAGGTCCGGAAATCCGCACCGCTGGAGGTCATTTGATAACGCCGGCTGGAGTCTGCACAGCAAGAGTCAGCATCAGTGACCGAACCTATCCTGCGAGCTTTCTTATCCTGCAGCACTGTTCCAGGGACGTGATACTTGGGATGGACTTCCTAAGTGAACACGGTGCCGTAATAGACCTGAGATCTGAGTCAATAACACTAACCTCAGAAAAAGCGCTGCCGCCACACACGACGCCGGGAAAGCCCGTATTGAATGTGATAGAAGAGCACGTCACCATTCCGCCTCTCTCCAGCGTCATCATTTCTGTCGGCACCGAAGAACACGCAGATCTTGAAGGTGTCGTTGAGGGCGATCAGCACCTACTTCTCAACCGTCAGATTTGCGTCGCAAGAGGCATAGCCGAGCTTCGTGATGGCAAAGCAAAGGTAGTGCTGACAAATTTCAGCCACGAATATAGGCACCTCAACATTGGTACGACGGTCGCCTACATCCACGAATTCGTGGAATCCAGCAATGCTCTCGCCCTCTTCGATGCTACCGAACCTGCTTCGACGAATCGACGAAACCAACCAGATTTCGACGTCAACCCGAGCCTCCCGAAGCACGAGCAAGACCAGCTAAAAACCCTGCTCCTACAATTCAAGGAATGCTTCTCGTCGTCGTCAAGAATTCGACAGACCCCAGTCGCGAAACATCGCATCATAACAGAACAAAGTGCCCGACCAATCCGTCAGAGCCCGTACCGAGTTTCGACGCGAGAACGCGAGGCCGTCAAGAAACAGGTCGACGAAATGCTACGCGACGACATCATCCAGCCGTCCAAGAGTCCGTGGGCGTCACCTGTGGTGTTAGTGAAGAAGAAGGATGGAACCCTACGTTTTTGCTTCGACTATCGTTGCCTGAACAAGGTCACGAAGAAGGACGTGTACCCTCTCCCATGAATAGACGACGCCCTAGATCGACTCCACAACGCCAAGTACTTTTCGTCGATGGACCTCAAGACCGGCTACTGGCAAATCGAAGTCGACGAGAGAGACCGAGAAAAGACTGCCTTCATAACACCAGACGGCCTGTTCGAGTTCAAGGTCATGCCCTTTGGTCTTTGCTCGGCACCCGCGACTTTCCAACGCGTTATGGATACAGTACTGGCCAGCTTGAAGTAGCAGACGTGCCTTGTGTACTTGGACAACGTCGTTGTGTTTTCCTCAAATTTCGACGAACACCTTCGACGCCTTGAATCTGTACTTCAAGCAATCAAGACCTCCGGACTCACCCTGAAGTCTGAAAAGTGCCGCTACGCGTACGAGGAGCTCTTGTTTTTGGGTCACGTGATCAGCAAGAATGGTGTTCGCCCGGACCCACGGAAAACAGCTGCCATCGCTGCCTTCCCGCCACCCACCGATAAGAAGGCCGTACGCCGTTTTCTCGGCTTGTGCGCCTACTACAGACGCTTCGTCAAGGAATTTGCACGAATAGCCCAGCCACTAACGCACCTGACGAAGACCGACGTGCCATTCAATTGGGAAACGGCGCAAATCGAGGCATTTAAAGAACTCAAACGACGCCTTCAGATACCTCCAATACTAGCGCATTTCGACGAAGACGCCGATACGGAAATCCACACCGACGCAAGCGGCCTAGGACTCGGCGCCGTCCTCGTGCAGAAGACTGACGGGCTGAGAGGGTCATCAGTTATGCTAGCCGGTCGCTATCAAAGGCAGAAATCAACTATTCCACAACGGAAAAGGAGTGTCTGGCCATCGTCTGGGCTACATCGAAGTTTCGCCCCTACCTCTATGGCCGGCCCTTCAAAGTTGTGAGCGACCACCACGCCTTGTGTTGGCTAGCTAACTTGAAGGACCCTTCCGGTCGCCTCGCATGGTGGAGCCTAGGACTGCAAGAATTCGACATTCACGTCGTTTACAAGTCCGGAAGAAAACACTCTGACGCCGACTGCCTGTCTCGCGCCCCCGTGGACCCGCCGCCGCAAGACGACCAGGATGATGACTGCTTCTTGGGAACCATAAGTGCCGACGACTTCGCTGAACAACAGCGATCCGACCCGGAACTCAGAGGCCTAATACCTCGAGGGCAAGAACGCCGTCGTTCCGAAAGTGTTCAAGAGAGCACTGGCGTCGTTTTTCTTACGCAACGGCGTTCTCCAAAAGAAGAACTTCTCGCCACATCGAGCCAAGTACCTTCTCGTAGTGCCTCCAGAATTGCGACCAGAAGTCCTCGAGGCCCTGCACGACGACCCGACAGCAGGACACCTCGGTGTTTCCCGAACGCTGGCAAGAGTACAGGAAAAGTACTACTGGCCGCGCCTTGCCGCCGACGTCACTCGCTACGTAAGGACATGCCGAGACTGTCAGCGACGCAAGAAACCGCCAACAAGACCAGCGGGCTTTCTTCAGGCGATCGAGCCACCTCGGCGACCGTTCCAGCAGATCGGAATGGACCTCCTGGGGCCGTTCCCAACGTCGACTAGCGGTAATAAGTGGATCGTCGTAGCTACCGACTACCTGACCCGCTACGCCGAAACAAGGGCCCTACCTAGAGGCAGTGCTGCCGAGGTAGCGAAGTTCTTTGTTGAAGACATCGTTCTGCGTAATGGCGCCCCAGAGGTCCTCATCACCGACAGAGGTACGGCGTTTACAGCGGAGCTAACTCAGGCGATCTTGAGGTACAGCCAGACAAGCCACCGCCGGACCACTGCCTACCACCCTCAAACCAATGGCCTCACCGAGCGGCTAAATAAGACCATCGCCGACATGCTGGGCATGTACGTTGACGTCGAACACAAGACGTGGGATGCCATCCTTCCGTACGTGACCTTCGCATACAACACGGCCGTTCAAGAAACGACGCAGATGACGCCGTACAAGTTGGTCTACGGAAGGAGCCCGGCGACGACACTCGACGCCATGCTACCGAACGTCACGGACGAAGAAAACCTCGACGCCGCCGCTTACTTACAACGTGCCGAAGAAGCTCGACAGCTCGCCCGCCTGCGCATCAAGACCCAGCAGCACACCGACAGCCGTCGCTACAATCTTCGACGACGCTTCGTGGAGTACCAGCCCGGCGACCGTGTCTGGACGTCAATACGACGACGCGGACTGAGCGAGAAGCTTCTTCGACGATACTTCGGTCCGTACAAGGTACTTCGACGTCTCGGCGCACTCGACTACGAGGTTGTCCCCGACGGCATCACGAACTCTCAGAGGCGCCGAGCTCGACCCGAGGTCGTGCATGTGGTGCGCCTTAAACCGTACTATGCTCGTTAACGCACCTGAGGACTCTAATGTTTGTCTGCTTAGTTTTCTTTAGTATTGCATGTATTCATGTTCTGTTTTTAAGCATCGGGACGATGCTTTTTCAGAGGGGGGCATTGCCACGTACGTTTCTGATCACTTTTGCTGCATTCGCCCACAAAGGCTGTCGGCAACGCTCAGCGCAAACCGCGCCTCATTCTTCGAGAAGCTTCACGATTGTTGTAGATGATTTTGTTAAGATTGCGCGCAAGACGCGAACGTTCGAGCTCATTCTAGAGATTGCGCAACCACCAGCGATATCGCTGGAAAGTTCGATAGCGCTTGTATAAAAGCCGACGCGCTTGACCGCTTGTCAGTTGATCGACGGTCGACGTTCTGTCCGCCGCTATCAGTGTATTGCTGTAGTTTGGCTATCAGTTTCTCGGCCACAAGTTCGGCCAAATAAACAGTTTCACCTCGGACCTGCAGACTGCTGTCTTCGACGACGTCACGACCACGTGACAGTATAGTTGTATGCATACAACGAATTTTTTTGAAATTGTACTGGATAACATTGCAACATACATTTATATCTGCGGGACACGGCGGCGCCGGGGGTAGTAAAAGGGGGAACGGCTTTGCATAAATTCACGTCGTAAACAGTTAAACGTTAAAATGGGCGAGACACTAGCGGGCAGGTTTTCTTTCCTAGATCTTGAAAGGTACTCAAGCGGCTGATATTCCTCAAATGCAGTGTAACTGTATTTGTGGAATATCCCCCCCCCCTCTCCTAAGTAAACCTCTTAGAGTACAAACAAAATAGGCTTCGCTAAAAGTACCATTTAACTTTGGGAAGACTTCCGAACGCCGACAAACACAGTCAAACCAATCATAGCGCGTATTTTGCTCTACGCACTACAAGAGCGCCAGGTGCCCGATGAAGTTTCCGAAAGTAGCCGTACGCTCACCACCTGCCTACTTTATTCTAACTAGAAAACAAGCACTTTTAGCTCGCCAAAATACCACCCGTACTTGAAGTTACACTGAATGTCAAAATATACAACGAAAAAAAAAATAAATACCCTGCATGGCAGCTGCTGCGGGGAACGCGCTCGGAACCTGCTTTGGAAACGCATACGTCTTTTTTTTTTCAACATTTAACGTGCTCCATCCTCGTTAATGTTATTGTCCCTGTAGTCTGCTAATTGATGAGCATCTTAGGTCACCAATGTTAATAACTTAACGGTTCAAGCCAGCACCGATTTCGGTTTCATGCGCCCGCAATATGCACGGGATCGAGCGGCGCGTCGTCTGCTATCGCTGCTCCTTGGGCCCCTCGAGAGGGCGCGCGTGTAGTTGTCGCTACTTTTAAAAAATACAGGGACCTTAAGCTTGGGCATGTAAACGCTATCCCGCTATGCTAAAACGGGCTGTCCGCAACAAACGCTTGCGGCACGGTAACGCCATTCCCTTGAACTTCCGCTATCACGTTAACGCTAAACTATAACTGTCCACTGTGTGTGTGCGGGCGGATATCGCTATCGCGTTGAACTCTTAAAGGCGAAGCTCAAAGTTACCGACAACTGCCCAGAACATGAAATGAGATGCACCACTGATGGGAAGATTGTCCGTCACATTGACTCTAACAAACCCTGTTTTTTTTTCGTGTGAGGTTGATTTGAAATTTTTTTGTCTCAATTGAAAGTCGCGAAAAATGACCTGCGGCGCCTCTGGCGGCAAAAACATGAATTATCCGATGAACCCGGCCACGGGACCGTTGATTGCTCTGAGCGGTGGACGATCTTTTGTTAATATTGCAATATTTTTTGTTTCCTTATATCAGAAAGTGCTACTGCATAAATATACATATGCGGTGAATGACGGGGACGGACAAAAACCAGCCGAGACTATCCATATAATTGCTATCGCAATAAAATGTACATATAGGCCAGCGTTAGTAGTACGCAATAAAGTGGCGCTGCGTTCGCGTGACATAATGATCCCATGCTCGTCAGCGCCTCTTGAGCACCTTTTCAGCGTGCTCATGCAACTGTGTACGCAGTTTCCAGGTCGCTAAGATTTTGGAGTGGCATGGTTTTGCTACCTACCCTTCGTCTCAGATATGACGCGTGCTGCTATGCGGCGCGGCCGCGCATACGCGTAGTGACGTTTTCGAGGACATGGCTTGGTTCGTGCATCGAGAGAGTAACGACGCCGGGACAAGCAACCCGTGACACAGGCGCACGCAACCTGTGACGAATGCGCACACAAGGAGGTACAAATGCAGAGAAGGTGTATAATGTGCCACATCATCTCAATGTAAGAGCTAGTTGTCTTGAAAGATAGTTGAAAAGCTCTAAATAAAGGTGGTTAAGCATATAGTTACAGGAACTCCTGCGAAAGCAGAACAACGATAGCTTTCACAAATCGCGACAAGGGCTGGTGGCATCGCTATCAATTCTCAGCGCTGCAGGACGAAAGGTGCATCCGTGGCCAGAGCCTTTCAGGTCTTGAAAATCAGTTCTACGGAATCCCGCAAGGAGGCGGAAGGGTTAGGAAAGAGAAAATAGACAACCACCCATTTGTAGCACAACGCCACAAGGCCACAAAGCCACCCCGGACCATGACGAACTAAGAGGCTTTATTTCTGAGAAATCCGTTTGGATTTTTTTGTAACTTTGTGCTACAAATGGGTGGTTGTCTATTTTCCCTTTCTGAGCCTTTCAGGTCGAAAAATGCAGCTTGTAAAATGACTACGTGCTTTTGGGATTAACTACTGCAGCTACAAACACTGTGAAGGGTGAGCTTTCTGTCGGGCCATAATAGAACAGGTCGAAAAAAATCAGTTCTCGGTCCCTTTAAACGTCCTCCATATATTTTTTTCGTTTAAGGTGACGGTACCACCGTCGCCATCTTGCGAATAGTTTCTGCTTGAGCCACCAGAAGACGCCACTAAGTCACGTTTGGAAAAAAAGGGAGGAAAATGCATTCTCCGCCGTCGTAGCATGCGGCGGAGAAAGCCACCCCGGACCATGACGAACTAAGAGGCTTTATTTCTGAGAAATCCGTTTGGATTTTTTTGTAACTTTGTGCTACAAATGGGTGGTTGTCTATTTTCCCTTTCTGAGCCTTTCAGGTCGAAAAATGCAGCTTGTAAAATGACTACGTGCTTTTGGGATTAACTACTGCAGCTACAAACACTGTGAAGGGTGAGCTTTCTGTCGGGCCATAATAGAACAGGTCGAAAAAAATCAGTTCTCGGTCCCTTTAAACGTCCTCCATATATTTTTTTCGTTTAAGGTGACGGTACCACCGTCGCCATCTTGCGAATAGTTTCTGCTTGAGCCACCAGAAGACGCCACTAAGTCACGTTTGGAAAAAAAGGGAGGAAAATGCATTCTCCGCCGTCGTAGCATGCGGCGGCGAAAAGCCTGTTCCTGCTGCAACTAATCCATTCTTTTCGGGGGTGCCGATGCTTCTATAATCTCCTTTGAAACGTTTCAAATGTGCGTGACGCCCCCCCCGCCCCCCCCCCGCTCCCGAACAACAACAGCAACAAAAAAAAAGGCACGGACCCGAGAGCTTTTGTACTCCCGTGCAACTGTCCAGAAAAGAGGTGCCTCTCTCTCTCTCTCTCCTGGTAGTGTATAACTTTACAAGAGGACGGTTAGGCGCTGAGCCACGCTGCCGCAAGGGTTGCTGGAAATAATGGTTTGGTTTCTGAACCGACTGTTTCTCTCCCTCGCTAAAAAAGAGTAGAAGCCGTTCGTTTGCGCAGTAACTTCTCGAGGAACTTCTTCAGTGGCCCTGAACACCGGCAGTATTGGGTCGCGTGGAACAGCCCCGACCTTGTGCACGTGCATAGTAATTATAGATTTCTCCACTGTCACCAGCTTTGGTTCGACTGTGAATGTAGTGTGGGCGTCGCGCATGGTCCGCTTGATACTTATGTCTCTACATTCAGAAGCTACCCAGAAAGCTCCTTTCCACTACTTCCTGGCTATCATTACACAAAGCCCCCTTTTCGTGCCTTGCAATGAGCCAAAAATGGTCATATTATATGCATGAACGAAGGAAGGGCTTTGCCTTTTTGCCAGCTAAAACACCATAAGCCTCGTGGATCCCTAAACAGGCACCGCTTCCTTTTCCTTTGTTACATAGCTATTTGAAATCTTCAAGAATGTGAATGGGGATTAGGGTGACATCGGCCATGTTGTGGTGCAAGCGTGGCGAGCAGGCAGAGAGCGAAAGAGGAGGTCAAGCAACGCGACATACATACTTGGAGGGCGCACTCACAAACATACACGAACGCACTGCTCAGCTTTAGCCAAACGTATGAGAGGTATTTTTTTCAGCTATAAAACGAGTCCTCCTAGCACCGCAGCGAAGAGCACAAGTCCTAACACAGATGCGAATTGCGTCCTTTTGGGAGTACTGAATAATAAAATGTGTAAGGGCTCTTTCTCGGCGAAACCCAACCTATCTGTATAGGCCGCAAGTCGACACCGAAAACTAGCTCAGCTTTTCGAAGAGGCTGTCCAATAAGGCTCACGGAAGCGATTGTTATTGTACTAAAATTGTCATTTCTTCCCGTAGGTTGGCTGCTATTGGCAAAGTTGGGCAAACTTATGCTAAGCAGCCAAGTGTGCAGCTATAGTACAGAACTCAATCTATGCATTGCTTGTACTTTCAGTGCCGGCCAAAAGTTCCCAATGTGCATTATTATCAGTTGTCTACGTAGCGACAATGTAAAGTAAGAAATAAATAAAACAGAACACAAAGAGAGACGGAAGTGGAACGAAGAACGCATTCATTGCGAAATCTCCACCGAAGCGTCAAGAAGGTTGATTCTGACAAGGACTTTTTTTTTTTTTTGCTGGCTGTCTTGCTTCTGCTAGAGGTGGTGGATGTCGCCGCATCTTTTTCCCCGTCTTAGCACAGTACACATGGTTGGGAAAGTTTAGAGTCCTCATCAAGCGCGAAAAGTGCCCGTCGCCGTCTACACGAGTGCTACAAAAAAAAAAAATCATTGGTTGAAGTCACGTTATGACGTCACAGATCACCAAAATTTTTGTCATCGGGACGTCATTACATGACATCGCTGCTTGGTCAAAGGTGGGCAGATACCCGAGGAACTGACAAACCGCGTGAGGTACGGAAAGCTTTCAGTGGGGTGGGGGGGAAGGGGAGAAAGTCGACTGAGAAGAAAAAGAAGGCGGCTTTGGCGTTCGAATACTGTTATTCAAATGCATAAGGGACCTTGAGAGTTTTATTTGGATAGATATTTGGCACACCCCCTACGCACTTGCCGGGCTTTCGCGAATGCGACGGCGCACCTGTCAGAACCTGATCAGTTCGCGCACATGGTACTCGAGATATTTTCATTCGTTGCAGAGCCGCCGCACAGTGGTGTAGTAAACGAAGTGATCACAGAAAGTGGTTGCTTTAGGAAATTCGCACGCACTCACCGATGCGAGCACTCATAGCGAAAACTCACGAACTTTTTTTTTTCACGTTTTGCCGCCAGACATTTTTGAGATGCGACAGAAGCCTCAGAGCACGCAACTAAGCGCAAGGGTTTCAAAAAGGTGCCCGCGGCTTCGCATAGAATCATTTTTTGTTACTTTGCTAAATAGTAGAGAGACTGGACTGGCCTCAAGCATTATTTTTTTTTCTTGAGGCACCCTATGTGGTGAATTTGAACTGAAACTTCATCGTGGAACGCAAATTCTATATTTCAGAATCGGCGTCCAGATTTTGTCATTGTGGAAATCAGTATCGATATGTTTTTTCGAAACCTGACGTCAAACCCCTTTCATAAATGACCCATATATAGAATATTGGAAAGGCGTTCTTTCAATGACAACGTTAGGTGACATTTTGTTCAAATTCGCTGTGCACCCCCCACCCCCCTCTATGTTTTTACCATCTTCGGTGTCTCGGCACTTGTGGGACTAAATTTTGTGATGGCAGCACGCTAGCTGAGTGAGACCCCTGGCTTAGCGAGTGGAAGCTGTAAAATCGGTCCCAGCACCGCATTTGTTATTTGGGGGGGGGGGGGGGGGGAGATAGGCGGCTCACACATATGCCTAGCTCAGGGGATAATGGCTGCACCCAGTGAGTTCTCGTTAAAAAGGTCCATCGGAGGGGCACGCTTGAGCGCGACTGTGTTTTCTGCGAAAGCCTCATTTATACTAGGTGCCTATGGCGGCCCATGCCGGCCATACTGAGACGGTAAATGAGCTACGTCGCGCGCTCTGGCCTGTGAAGGGTGCCTAGAAAATAAGACGTCACATTATCTACGTGTGCAAAAGGATTATCTGCTAAATTTAGTTTTGCTAGTGGTTGTTAGTTCATATAGCATAAATTGTGCGCGTGTTGTCTATTTCACGCAGTCCAAGCGTTATTCCTGTGTTTCCAAACTTCAGTAGGCGTCGGGGCGCGTCCCGTTCGTTTTGCTGCGCGCGGCTGGGAACGCTAGTTCACGCAGCCATCCGCACTTTTCGCTGCAGTCGGGGAAATATGGCTCGCTAACTGACGGCTTGCAAAATAGTTACTGCGCATATGCCAGCAAGCTTGTTTTCCACACGAAAGCCTCAACCACAGACTAGCAGAAGAATATTTTTTTTTCTTATTTACCACTAATCCCTGTCTTTCCTCTCTTTCGTATTCCCCTTTCTCTCAGTGGATGAGAAAACTTACAATGAGGCGTGACATTCCTGAAGTACGTTTTGAGAAGCCTTGGTGCTGATCCTGCACCTTCGTATGAATGTGGAGGGGTGGACACTCTTAGAGCAAGAAAAACAGTCAGGGAACGAGAAGTTTTACAGATGCTTGCAAAGTGGTCGCCAGATCAACACCCTCTACGACGGAGTTGCTTTGTCGGCACTTTCGGAAAGCGGGAGACAGCATGAACGAATGGATACGCAGCGCGCTGTTGAGTACACAACGAGCGCATAGCAATGGGCATTTCTGAGAACGGGTCGTCCACTCCCATCGTAGTGTGATGACGTCAATTGAGACCTCAGCTAGTCTAGAGGGTGTTGGCCAGGGGTCGCTCACTATTTGCAAGGTGTCAATGGGCATTTTTCATGTTCGAACAGCGCCTTCAGTGGAGATCACCGAAATCGAAACTGGGGGTCCGTGGCCTCCGAAGTTATCCGCTACGCACCGGTAAAAAAATCTCGTGGGTCTGGTATTTTTCGGGATACTTTGCAAACGACGCCAGGTGCCCCTCAGTTCGCACCTGCCTCTCAGTTCACACCTGTCGCCGCACCGTGCAACGTTTATAGAAGCTGTTTGGCCCTGTGACCCCCCAAAAACATGCCGCGCGTCAAGTCACCACCACTTCGCATGCGCAGGCTAGTCCCTAGAAAAAAAGTCCATTGTTATCCTATCGTTCAACCGGCGTCGCGTGAGATAGTCAAACACACATACACTGCCAAACAATCGTCACCTCCCCGCGAGGGGAAAGCAGGCTTCCAGGTAATGTCCTACGACCCTAAAAAATATGAGGAGGCACAGTCACCAGAGTACAAAGGCGGGCAACCAAGCAATTCCTGGAATCCTCAGCACAATAGCCTAACCTGCTGGCTATGCATTCATGATGTACAATGCAACACGCTTTCTTCCCTTCTTTCTTTCTCTTTCCCTCTCTTTCTTTCTTTTTCAGCAGCCTCATGGGGTTACATTGTGCGTTGAAGACGTGGCGACAAGATTTAGCCTCTGAAGTCTGGAGAAATAACCCATCCGTGTTTTGGCGGCTTAGTAATGTTTAGAGGCGCCACTTTTGACGAACGTCCGAACTGACACGAAACAACTTGATGTTTTTTTCACAGATGGCGCCACCACCAAAAAATTTTTGCGAGATTTATTATTTCTTGAAAATCTTTTGTTTCAAGCACCGCTTCGTAAAGTTAGTGAGCACTGGTGATTACAAGACACTACATGGTCCTTCTAATGTGCAATACTTGTTGTGAATTAGCCTACAAAAGAAAAAAAAAAGCAAATTTGCGCGAACCTGGCAAGCAGAAAAATGAGCTGAATTCACTGCTGTCCTACGAATTTTATAATTAACTTACGACAATTTTCTCTCCATTGAAACCTAGAGAAAGGCTTGCTGCTTGAATATTGAAGATTTCTGAGTTTCAGCTTGGATAGTTTTGTCCCTTCGTCGATAATGCCTGACCAAGTAGAGGCATAAATTGCTGAATTGAAGTAGTAATAATTCAAGAACTGTTCATCAGAACACAAAAGAACTTCGCGTAGACATAAAGTACATTGGAGCCTGGAAACCCATTCAATATTGTTGTTCTGCACAGAACAGAAAAAAAGTTATTTACTCATAAACCTTCAATATTTTGCCCATTTTTATTGGAGCGTGCATCAATTTCTAATTGGTTTACTGGCAATATCTCTTCATAGAAACCTTGCATAACGCTTCGTTAAAAGGTTCAGCGAATTTCATTTTGTTATGTTGAATAGTTTTGCTGCACTGGCAGTACAACGGAGGCTTGTACAGCAAAAACGCTGTTTTTTGCTCACACTGTTTTCATTTGCATGAACTAACGCTCCAGACTAGGCGACAATACTAGCTATCATTAGAAAGCGGAGAACGTAACCTTTGTAATGCAATACAACTCACATTCATCCATTGAGCAGAGAAAGCACAGTGAGCCAGTAAACAGCGACTAAAATGTCGAGTGCTTGCCGCTGGAGTGGGACCGCCACCTTAATACCTTTCACCTTCATGCCCACAAAGCCACCCGGTGCTTATTTATGGGCTGCAGAAGGAAGCGTCTCTTCTGGCCTCGAGCCACTATTACTGACTCACGCATGATCAAAAAAAAATTTTTTCTGGTGACTTTTATTCACTGAAAGTGCAAAGAACGTCACAGAGGGTCGACCATGAAAGAAGCGTGGAAAACTGTGAAGAAGAAACCTCCGCTTAAGGTCAAAAGAGGAGATCAAATCTCGTGATATTATATTGCAGTTTAACTTCATGGCGTATACTCGATTAAACGTGATCACCTATTGTTTTAAGCAATTGGATAACGGCGACACACACGCCTGTAGCGCCGCATTCGGTTTTAAGACAAATAAAACGCCGAAATTCCCCATTGATGGAAGCACTAAATAGAGGGGTATTTTTCCGTACAGCGGAGATCGGTGAAATTTAAACTGGGTTACTTGGGCCTACGGTGTCCGCCACGCGCCGGTAAACGATCACGGGGGCCTGGATTCCCACTTCTTTCACAAAAACTTGCAAGCTTGCCACATGAGGCGTCGCTCTGTTAGGTCGCCACGCTGTGACCACAAACAAAACATGCGGTACGTGTCGTCACTGCCCTCCCGTAACATGATTATTTAGTTTTGACATACAATACCTAGAGGCTACTCAGTTTCATGATTTGCGTGTCATGCAAGATTTTCATTATTACTGCTTTCTATTAACTTCGATTAACTTCAGCGGACAACTGAAGCGTCACCGTGCCAGACTTCACTTTCTAGGGGAAGCACCTCTTTGTAGTGGGACCAGGATGCTACAATAAAAGGACATCTTAAGCTCAGGTACAGCTAATCTAATAACGAGGCAACGACAGCCATGCAATGATACACAATCTGTCAATACCGAAGTGCATGTCTTAGCGTCTGGCATTTGTTTACCACCGAGTGACCTTTGCAAATATTGGAACATGTTCTGCAGTATCACAACGGTACCAATGTTATGAACACTACGTTGCATGATATCGCTAAAACTCGCTGGATTCACAGCTGTATATTTAGTAATGCTGTGTTGTGGCACGATGTACAATTTTAAAAGCGTCAAATTGTTCCGCTCTCTTATTCTTCAAACTTCCAAACTGTCGTGCTTGCTATGTGCTGTATGTTGCGTGTGGTTAAAGGGGCCAGTTAGGCTGCTTTACGCGCCGCTTTTATCCAGCCTTCCTCAGCAAGTCTTGTGCATCCCTTATACTTGCTGTGTGAAATAAAGTTGTTTGGCAAAAGGTTGCAAAAGAAAGGGGCAATATATAGGTTGCAGAAAAGAGAGAAAGACCCAGCCGCGGCGGCTGCATTTTTCTCGAGGCGAAATTGTTTGAGACCCGTGTACTTAGATTTAGGTGCGCTTTAAAGAACCCCAGGTGGTCGAAATTTTCGGAGCCCTCCACTACGGCGTCTCTCATAATCATATTGCCACGTACGTTTCTTATCACTTTTGCTGCATTCGCCCACAAAGGCTGCCGGCAACGCTCAGCGCAAACCGCGCCTCATTCTTCGAGAAGCTTCAGGATTGTTGTAGATGATTTTGTTAAGATTGCGCGCAAGACGCGAACGCTCGAGCTCATTCTAGAGATTGCGCAACCACCAGCGATATCGCTGGAAAGTTCGATAGCGCCTGTATAAAAGCCGACGCGCTTGACCGCTTGTCAGTTGATCGACGGACGACGCCCTGTTCGCCGCTACCATTGTACAGCGTGCATTGCTGTAGTTCTAGTTCTCATTTTCCGGCCACAAGTTCGGCCAAATAAACAGTTTCATCCTACAAACGCCAACTGCTGTGTTCGTCGACGTCACGACCACGTGACATCTGGTGGAGGTGCTGCTTCATGATCCGGACGCCACCGCGGAGCGCTGACCCAAGCCCAAGCCGCGAAGAAGACGACTCTAAGGACAACCCGGATCCTCGAACCAGCCGCCGGCAGAAAGGACTGCCCCCCGAATACGAACCCCTACCGGACAAGACCAGGATCACAGCGAAGAACACAACAGCCACAATGACAACCGCTGGGGCACCTACAACGGTCGTCATGCACCAACCGAGGGAGCCGCCGACATTCCGCGGATCACCATGCGAGGATCCAGAAAGCTGGCTGGAGGCATACGACCGGGTTTCCACGTTCAACAACTGGGACTGCAACGAGAAGCTACGCCATGTCTACTTCGCCCTTGAAGATGGCGCAAGGACCTGGTTCGAGAATCGAGAGTCCACGCTAACATCATGGGACCTCTTTCGCACCGGATTTCTCGACACCTTCACGAGCGTCATCCGGAAAGAAAGGGCTGAAACCCTTCTCGAGACCCGTGTACAGCTCCCCAATGAGAACATCGGACTGTACACCGAAGAAATGACTCGCCTCTTTCGCCATGCCGACCCCGCCATGTCCGAAGAAAAGAAAGTCCGATTCCTGATGCGGGGAGTGAAGGAAGAACTTTTCGCCGGACTTCTGCGCAACCCACCGAAGACGGTCTCGGAATTCGTTTCGGAGGCCACCACCATCGAAAAGGCACTAGCAATCCGCACTAGGCAGTACAACCGCCGCATGCCGACGACGAACTACGGGGAAGCACATGCGCTGGGCTCCGACGACCTACGTGAGACGATCAGGGCGGTCGTACGCGAAGAGCTGCGAAGGATGTTTCCTGCATCGCAACCCCAGGTCCATTCCATAGCCGACGTCGTTCGCGAGGAACTTCAGCATTCGCTAGGAGTTGCTGCACCGTCCCCACCTGAGCCGGAAGCGATGAGCTATGCTGCCGTTTCACGGCATGCTGTCGCCCATCCGCGCAATCACCAACGCCCCGTGCCGCCGCAGTTCCGCCGCCAGACACCGCCGCCACCTCCGATGCCATCCCGCCCGCCTACAGGCCAACGCTACACACCCCGAAAGACCGACGTTTGGCGTGCCCCTGACAACCGACCGCTCTGCTACCACTGCGGGGACGCCGGCCACACGTACCGCCGCTGCCAGTACCGACAGATTGGGCTACGCGGTTTCGCCGTCAACGCGCCGCGCCCGCAGCCAGGCGAACGGCCTCGCGACATCGACGACTACCTCAACGGAGCACAGTGGCAAGAACGACGACCTTCCCGCTCCCCGTCGCCCGGCCGTTACATCTCACCGCACCGCCGGCAGTACACTGGCCCAAACCGGAGCCGGTCGCCTAGCCCGTATCCGGAAAACTAAGGGCAGCAACCGATGGAGGTGCGGTTGCTGAACGACGAAATGCTGAAGATCCTCCGCCGTTGACGACGACGCCACGACGATGTTCTGAGCCCCCGCCGCACGCCGAACCACGTCCTGAAGACGAAACCTTGCGACCGGAAACAGACCTGACGACGCAACGCGGAAGCAGCGGTGCAAACCGACGTAGCCGTGACCCGACGCCGCGACATAACCGCAACGCAAGACGGCGGACTAGCGACCTCGACATTCTGATCGACGGCCACAACGTCACCGCTCTCGTCGATACTGGAGCCGACTATTCCGTCATCAGTGGGCCGTTCGCAGCAAAGTTGAAGAAAGTTAAGACTGCTTGGGAAGGCCCCGAGATCCGGACCGCTGGAGGTCATCTGATAACGCCGATTGGTGTCTGCACGGCGAGAGTCACCATCAATAACCAGACTTATCCTGCGAGCTTTGTAATCCTAAAAAACTGCTCCAGAGATGTGATACTTGGAATAGACTTCCTAAGTGACCACGGCGCCGTCATCGACCTGAGGTCTGAGTCGATAACACTAACCTCAGACAAAGCGCTACCGTCCCACGCGACGCCACGAAACCATGCACTGAATGTGATAGAAGAGCAGGTGACCGTTCCGCCGCGCTCTAGCGTCATTATTTCCGTCTGCACCGAAGAACCCGCAGACCTTGAAGGTGTCATCGAGGGCGATCAGCACCTACTCCTGAACCGTCAGGTTTGCGTCGCAAGAGGCATAGCCGAGCTGCGTGATGGCAAAGCAAAGGTAGTGTTGACGAACTTTAGCCACGAATATAGGCACCTCAACATTGGTACGACGGTTGCCCATCGACGAATGTGTGGCCGCCAGCAATGCTTTCGCCCTCTTCGATGCTGCCGAACCTGCTTCGACGAATCGAGGTCCCGAACCAGATTTCGACGTTAACCCGAGCCTTCCGAAGGTCAAGCAAGACCAGCTCAAAACGCTGCTCCTGCAATACAAGGACTGTTTCTCGTCGTCATCGCGGGTCCGACAAACGCCCCTTGCTAAGCATCGCATTATAACAGAAGAAAATTCTCGACCACTCCGTCAGAGCCCCTACAGAGTTTCGACTCGAGAGCGCGACGCGATAAAGAGACAAGTCGACGAGATGTTACGCGACAACATCATCCAGCCGTCCAAGAGCCCCTGGGCGTCACCCGTGGTGTTAGTGAAGAAGAACGACGGGACACTGCGCTTCTGCGTTGATTACCGGCGCCTGAACAAGATCACGAAGAAGGACGTGTACCCCCTCCCACGGATAGACGACACCCTGGATCGACTTCACAACGCGACGTACTTTTCGTCGATGGACCTCAAGACCGGCTATTGGCAGATCGAAGTAGACGAAAGAGACCGAGAAAAGACCGCTTTTATAACACCCGACGGCCTCTTTGAGTTCAAGGTCATGCCTTTCGGTCTTTGCTCGGCACCTGCGACGTTCCAGCTCGTCATGGACACCGTACTGGCCGGATTGAAGTGGCAGTCGTGCCTTGTGTATTTGGACGACGTCGTCGTGTTTTCCTCGACCTTCGACGAGCATCTCCGGCGGCTTGAGGCAGTACGTCAAGCAATCAAGACCTCGGGACTGACCTTGAAGCCAGAAAAGTGCCGATTCGCGTATGACGAGCTCTTGTTTCTGGATCATGTGATCGGCAAGTCTGGAGTGCGCCCAGACCCGCGGAAAACAGCTGCCATCGCCGACTTCGCGCCACCCACCGACAAGAAGGCCGTGCGCCGATTTCTCGGCTTATGCGCCTATTACAGACGCTTCGTCAAAAACTTTTCACGAATCGCCGAACCACTGACGCTTCTCACGAAGACTAACGTGGAATTCAGGTGGGAAACGGCGCAAGTGCAAGCCTTTCAAGAACACAAACGACGCCTGCAGACGCCACCCATACTTGCGCATTTCGACGATTGCGCCGATACGGAAATCCACACCGACGCAAGCAGCGTAGGACTCGGCGCCGTCCTTGTGCAGAAGACGGACGGGCAGGAAAGGGTCATCAGTTATGCTAGCCGGTCACTATCCAAGGCAGAAGCCAACTATTCCACAACAGAAAAGGAATGCCTTGCCATCATCTGGGCTACGTCAAAGTTTCGCCCCTACCTCTATGGCAGGCCCTTCAAAGTTGTTAGTGACCATCACGCCTTATGTTGGCTAGCTAACTTGAAGGACCCTTCAGGTCGTCTCGCACGATGGAGTTTGAGGCTTCAAGAATTCGACATTACCGTCGTGTACAAGTCCGGACGAAAACACTCCGACACCGACTGCCTGTCTCGTGCCCCCGTCGACGCGCCGCCGCAAGACGACGACGATGACTGCTTCCTCGGAACTATAAGTGCCGACGACTTCGCCGAAAGGCAACGAGCCGACGCGGAACTGGGAGGCCTTATGGAGTACCTCGAGTGCAAGACCACCGTTGTTCCGAAGGTATTCAAGCGAGGACTGCCGTCGTTTTTCTTACGGAACGGCGTTCTCCTGAAGAAGAACTTCTCGCCACTTCGAACCGACTACCTTCTTGTCGTGCCCTCATCATTGCGACCAGAAGTCCTCCAGGCCCTACACGACGACCCGACGGCTGGACACCTTGGTGTTTCCCGCACGCTCGCCAGAATACAGGAAAAATACTACTGGCCACGCCTTGCTGCCGACGTCGCCCACTACGTTAAGACTTGCCGAGACTGCCAGCGACGGAAGACACCGCCGACTAGGCCAGCGGGACTTCTGCAGCCAATCGAACCACCTCACCGGCCGTTCCAGCAAATCGGCATGGGCCTACTGGGACCGTTCCCGACGTCGAATTCCGGCAATAAGTGGATCGTCGTAGCAACTGACTACCTCACCCGCTACGCCGAGACAAAGGCCTTGCCCAAAGGCAGCGCCGCCGAGGTAGCCAAATTCTTCGTGGAGAACATCGTCTTGCGACATGGCGCCCCAGAGGTCCTCATCACAGACAGAGGTACCGCCTTTACTGCGGACCTATCTGAGGCGATTTTCAAGTACAGCGAGACGAGCCACCGCCGCACCACCGCCTACCACCCGCAGACCAATGGCCTCACCGAGCGTCTAAATAAGACAATCGCCGACATGCTGGCCATGTACGTCGACGTTGAGCACAAGACGTGGGATGCCGTCCTTCCGTACGTGACCTTCGCTTACAACACGGCCGTCCAAGAAACGACGCAGATGACGCCGTACAAGTTGGTCTACGGAAGGAGCCCGGCGACGACACTCAACGCCATGCTACCGAACGTCACCGACGAAGAAAACGTCGACGCCGCCGCTTACATACAACGTGCCGAAGAAGCTCGACAGCTCGCCCGCCTGCGCATCAAGACCCAGCAGCACACCGACAGCCGTCGCTACAATCTTCGACGACGCTTCGTGGAGTACCAGCCCGGCGACCGTGTCTGGGTCTGGACGCCAATACGACGACGCGGACTGAGCGAGAAGCTTCTTCGACGATACTTCGGACCGTACAGGGTACTTCGACGCCTTGGCGCACTCGACTACGAGGTTGTCCCCGACGGCATCACGAACTCTCAGAGGCGCCGAGCTCGACCTGAGGTCGTGCATGTGGTGCGCCTTAAACCGTACTATGCTCGTTAACGCACCTGAGGACTCTAATGTTTGTCTGCTTAGTTTTCTTTAGTATTGCATGTATTCATGTTCTGTTTTTAAGCATCGGGACGATGCTTTTTAAGAGGGGGGCATTGCCACGTACGTTTCTTATCACTTTTGCTGCATTCGCCCACAAAGGCTGTCGGCAACGCTCAGCGCAAACCGCGCCTCATTCTTCGAGAAGCTTCAGGATTGTTGTAGATGATTTTGTTAAGATTGCGCGCAAGACGCGAACGCTCGAGCTCATTCTAGAGATTGCGCAACCACGAGCGATATCGCTGGAAAGTTCGATAGCGCCTGTATAAAAGCCGACGCGCTTGACCGCTTGTCAGTTGATCGACGGACGACGCCCTGTTCGCCGCTACCGTTGTACAGCGTGCATTGCTGTAGTTCCAGTTCTCATTTTCCGGCCACAAGTTCGGCCAAATAAACAGTTTCATCCTACAAACGCCGACTGCTGTGTTCGTCGACGTCACGACCACGTGACAATATCGTGGTTTTGGCACGTTAATACCCAGATAATATTATTATTCATGCTCATTCTCTCAGAATTCCAATCATCAGTTTTTTTTTCAAGATCGCAAATAAGTAAATTCGTAAATTCTGCCGTTACATTGTTAAGCATTACCGGCCCAAATAATCAGTACAAGATCCTACAAAAGGCGTTTTGAACTGCGTTACGAAAACATTCATCGGACAAGACTTACGCTGCGTCTGCATAGAAAAACTGTTATTTCAAGATGAAAACGTAATATGCATGAATGAATCCTTGAATTCATATGAAAGGTTCATAATTGGTGAGGTCATCAACCGGAAAACGTTGTTCCTTATCTTAACTCTGAAACGTAAGAAAATGTTTTCTGGCAAACTACTGCGTTACTGGAGTTGTGAAACCAGACCTTGAAAAGAGTTAAGGCAATCCACGATTTGTACGAACTAGCTTTTCAGGAAACAGAGAAAAGTATAAGAAGGTGGTGCGGAGAGGGTGGAAGGGGAGACGAGGGAGAAAAAAAAAGGGGGTGGGGTCGAATTCAAGTGTACAATGGTCATTGTGCGCCAATCAGGGACAGCCAACACGGGCGTATAAAAAGACGACGACTAGCACGTTCGTCACTCGACTCACTGATCTCCAAGCAGAAGAGCATGGATCCTCGCCTCGTGACAGAGTTGCTTCGGCGCCTACGGCGAAGACAGCCACCGATTACGCTACGGACGGCAGCGCTCGTACTCGAGTGCTGCACCATCAGGGGAGCCTCTGACTGCTATGACCTGCTGGACATGGCCTGCCAAGCTGTTGACGATTGGTCGGAAGTGTTCAGGGAGTTCGACCTCGAGCAACGCGCCTGTATGCCCGGCAGTGAACTCCAGACAGCTCTGACTTACTGCGGTTACCCCGTCAGTGGCGAGTTTCTGAGGCTGCTATGCGCTATATATTCGCCCATTGGGTGGGTTAGCTTCGACTCCTTCATTACAGCTTGCTCTGTGCTCGCAAGCGTTTGCAAGTGAAGAAGCGTCACCTCTTCACCGGAGATCTTCTCAAAAGGCCCTTTTCAGGGCCACCCAATATCTGCATTGGCTGAGTTCACCCAACGTGATCCCAGTTCCGTACCCTCATAACATTTTCCTGGAAGTGCAATTAGCTTTACTTAAATTGGTTAGTCATTTCTCTGACACATATATCAAGGCTTAGTTCGGTTCGAAAGAAAGGCAAAGTAACGATGTAGCTGTCCTCATTCGCAGTCGTTTAACGCGCGTTGGCTGGTCGTGTTTATAGAACCTTTTTTGTTTTTCCTTTTTCTTATCGAATGTAGCGTTGCTGCTCCTTAAGGATCACAAATATGCGCCCGTCGCACTGTGAAGCTACGTTACTAATAATATCTGGGGTTCAACGTCCCAAAATCACGATATGAATATGAGAGACACCGTAGTGGAGTGCTCCGGAAATTTCGACCACCTGGGGTTCTTTACCGTGCACCTAAATCTAAGTACACGGGCCTCAAACATTTTCGCCCCCATCGAAAATGCAGCCGCCGCGGCCGGGATTCGATCCCACGACCTTCGGGTCTGCAGTCGAGCGCCATAACCACTAGACCACCGTGGCGGGGAAGCTAGGTTACTATTGCAATTACAGAACAGACAATATAGGTTAAAAAGTATTGAGCAACAAGGGCAAGAGAACTAAGTGCATTTCCAGTGCGCGTGGAAGGTTTTAGGGAACATCTACTTTAACTTAGCAGTAATGCAGCACTGGCACCCAGAAAACTATTATGAATAGTGATTGGTGGTATCGATGTATCCGAATTCGGTAATAGCCAACCAGCGAACGGCATGAATTTCAGTCATGAACAACATAGTGAAGAGTGCCAGCACAACATCACAAATGTTATTTCAACGTGATAGCGTTAAAGAGGCCGTTTCGTAGAAATTCCGGCGTCGTTATCGTTGATTGTGAGCGAAAAATCATCATCTTATCTGTGACCGAAAAACCGAGAAAAATGTAAAGACGTATTTAATCATCATTAGCTGCAAAAGCAACAACAATGTGAGCAGCTGCCAGTGGAGTGACATACCCATAGGGCCAATGGGGACGTTTTTCCGCTTCCGGCGACGGTGGCGGTTCCTGGGAGCGGCGGGGATTGACTGGATTTTGGATTTCTGCTGGAGGCGAGCCAATCCGAAAGGAAAAAATCCAATATGGCCGCGCCCGTTCGCGGTCGCTTCCTCGCTCGTGGTGCCGCCGGCCCCGCGGCCGCGACGTCGGTTCGAGCGTTTGCGCACTAATTGCTACTGCACTGTCTTCTCTCTTTATTGCCGATGTACGTACGTAATGTGTGTAGTTGTTTTTCTGCTTCGTTGTAGCCTCTGTGGTAGCATGGCGAATGGTGGCGAGCGGCGCCGTCGCAGCTGCATAGCAGCCGCTTTCGGCGCTCGCTCGAGAAGCAAAAAGCGCATATAACTTTCTTCACATGACATTTTATTGAAGGAAACGTAAATTGCTGCACGTTTAGGCAATATTTGGGCTATGATATCGGTAACAATAACAAAAGAAAACGAAAAAGATTCGAAATACTGCTGTGGTAAAACCTGAATACAGGAATACGTACATCGAGCACGCGTACAATATAAATAGGATACGAAAACGCATAATACAGCATAATACAATCACATAAGCAGGGTAAGCATATAAAGTGCTACATCAGCGTAAATAAGTGTACACATACGAGTTGTACAGATTATGACTAGCAGCATGAAGCGAAACAATCCCGCGCATTGAAATATATCATAACAAAAGAAGTTGTTCGAATGGTTGGTGCATACTGTGCAAAAGATAATGACGCAACGCAAGCCGAAGAAAACAAGGGGTATAGGAAAAACACCCTTTCCTGTACTTTTTTTTATTGCCCTGCGTTGTGTCACTCCCTTTTGCACATACACACACACACATACTTTTGCATATATGTACACAGAAAGTGCACCTAACAGTCATAGCCTTTGGCTCATGTAGACGAACCCATGGAGCATAAGTAGATCAATGTCATAATATGCTGCAGTGCTACAGCATATTATTTTGTAAAAGCAGTGAGACAAATCTACCGTTTGGCTCAGCTATCCCTGATCATGTTTTCCTCCAGGTAAATGTGTTGCAGGCAAGCTCACGTGATGTGAACAAGACACGCGATGCTTTAATTTTCAAGTAATAAAGGCAGAAAAACGCAACGAAGAATGGTCTAGACTCAGTTGCAGAGGTGACCTTTGAAATTTGTGGAAACATTGTGGTTGTGACTGGTGAACAACAGGAATGATCACAGGTCATTAGTCAAGTTGGAAGTGGTGCGAAATACTCAAGGTAACATGAAATATACACGAAGATAAGCATCTTATCAAAGAAATAGGTAGAGTAAAGTGCAAAGTTGAACGCAGCTTCCCTATTATTTTTCTACCAGGTATCATGTTGGATCCATCAAAATGTCTGAAGATTTTCTGAGCAGTACTTAAATTGCAGATGGGGAACGCTGCACAGTTTCATCATAATGTGTCATTAACTAGAACTGCATCGCTTGTCATTCGTTGGTTCAGGAAGTGGAATGTCGGAGTTTGCAGAGTTTAGTTAAACAAGAAACACAGTTGCTCTACACAAACAGTACGTTGTGAATAGTTTCAGTGAGTATGGATGCATGCTTCTATTTCAAACTAACATGCATGTCAACCGAGTCGCAGCTTCTGCACAAACCCCTCTGGAATCCTCACAGAGCTGAGCACTTCATCAATGTATCTTTTATGCCTGTGAATAGCTGACACCATCAGTTCTTTGCAGTGGCACAACAGTCATGACCAGAGGTTTGTAATTGAAAAGTGACAGAGCCCCTGGGTGCTGAAAATCTTTTGGACTTGGCGAGCACCTGAATTCATGCATGCTTCAACCTTCGTGGCCCGTCACAGTGGTCTAGTGGTTACGGTGCTCAACTGCTGGCCCGAACGTAGTGGGATTGAATCCCGGCTGCATACCAATGGATGCAATACGCTTGAGGCCCATCTGCCTAGATTTAGGTGCACGTTAAAAAAACGCCAGGTGCTCAAAATATCTGAAGTGCTCCACTACTGCATGCCTCATATTCGTATCATGGTTTTTGGACATAAAACCTCCACATTTTTTATTAATCAACCTATTTTTGCAACGTTCATTGTGAATTAATCACACTGTTACTGTTTGTAAAGACTGCTTCAGTGTAAAACGAGTCGTCAGTATTATATAAATTTTGGCATTCTTTGGGATGCTGGATGTTTGATTGCCTTCCAAACCATGTCAAGCAAACAGAAAGAAAGCAGAACGAGCAGGGTTTTCCAGTGCATTTTGGGAAGTGTTGGCATTTCCCAATACTAAAGCAATCCAGAACCTCTGGTTGTAATACTCATGCTGATAGGGGCACACAAGGCTTCAAAAAAAAGTTAGTCGGTTAAACTTGTATAATACAAAAGTAACGCAGCAGGAGCAAAAGTAGTCAATGCATTACATACAACCACAGCAGAATTATAAATACACATATATAAATATATACCTACATAAAATATACATATATGCATAAAATACGTACATATACACATAAAAAAAGAAATAGTGCAACACATCTAAAAAATGGATAGGAAATGGGTGCAGAAGGCTGCACTGGAAATCCAATTTACATAATCATGTTCTAGAAAGGCACAGGATAAATTTAGCCTGCTACTTTACGTTATTGCTGGCAGAAGCACTGTGCCTTGACTTTGTTTCTCGTGTGTTTTTGTTTACAAATGTAATGTGCCAATGTAGCCTTGTGCGGCAGAATATAAGAAATTTCTCAGTGCAGCCAACTGAACAGAAAATAGCTTGCCGGATTGGCATCCTTTCCACCAGATTTTTGCACACATTGGAAAAATGTGCACAATAGTTGATTTCATGTCTGAAGGCCGAATCTAATTCCTTTATGTAATTCAGACATGATTCAGAGGTTACTGCAATGGAACCGAGGAGTTTCTCGGGTACACCACTTTCCTTGAGTAGTGCAAAGAATTGGTGTCGTCCATGGAGAGAGCCTCCATCCACTTCAAGGAGTGTTCTCTTACATATGCACTCACTAGTCCTCAGTTCAAGAAAGCTGTTCACAAGAGTACCAGCGACATGGTACACAACATTTTCATACACCATGTCGGTCGCATCTTGTGAAGATGCCTGCACATCAGATGAATCAGAGGCCTGCTGCGTGCTGTGGCTTGTGGTTGGTGTGCTGCTATAATTGACAACAATGCAGATGCACTCTCCAAGTTGTTGAGGAAAGCAATTGTTGTCACCTCACAGTTTCCTTGAGAAAGCTTGAAGAGCTTGCCAATCCAAATATGTTTTAGAGCCGCCACGAATTGGTACACATTTGGTGTCTCATTGCAGCCATGTTTTTGACAAATGATTCCAAAAAAGTTTTCTAGGGGATCTTGCTGCAATCAACGTGTGAAAAGATGAGTGAAATCAAAGTCCTCTTTTAAACCAGTCCACAGCAACAAGGCTTTGATTCTAATCTGCCAACCTTTAACAGTGCGCGGCTGCTTGTCCCGAGGACTACCAAAGTGCCATTGGGCAATCCAACTGATGCATGACTCAAGGGAAGCACGGTGTTCCGACCCATCAATCATTGCATACCGCAACTTATCATCCTGATTTTTTGGGGTCGAACTGTTCTGGCTGTCAAAAATCTTATCCATTCTTTCTGTGAACAGAGCTGTAAATTTAGCATCAAGAGGAAGCTCTTGAATGGCAATGAGAGTGGGGAGTGCCACAGAGACAGATTCACTGAATACTTGTGTGGCATACTTCACTCTTATGTCCGCCACGGCCGCTGGATGAAAAAGCGCACTTTTTATCCAGCGGCCGTGTGTCAGCAAAGGGCATCTTGTAGATATGTTGCTCTTTGAGCTTCCTTAGCAATCTTTCTTTTTTAGATGTTCAGTTGGTGTGTTAGAGGCGTGATTTGCGAGTATTTTTGTAAAAGGTTTCAATGTACGCCCAGTCAACAACCTCGGAGCCAATCGTGAGCTTGTGTTTTCTCAAATTATTCCGCGTGCATTTTATCAGGTGTGGGATGTCAAACATGAAGTATAGTTTGCAGTTGTTGACAGTAAAACATGGTTCATGAAGAGAATGGATCAGCATTCTTGACAGGCTGACATTGTTTGACCCTTGATCATAGATGACCACTTTTACCAAAAGACCTTTTTTTTTCAAGCTGCATAATTACATCTAATAGCAGCTTGTGCATTGCAAGAGCTGACGTTGCATTGCGGGACACTGCAAAGGCTACTGGCTGCATCCAAATTCTCGATATGCCAGACACAGCCATTAGAATTGCTGCATTTGCCACACGAGAAGTCCCTGTGTTTCCATCATATGTTTAGCCAATCACTATATGTTTTGATTGATCGTACATCGAATGTCTTTTCAAGGCTATTTAATCGAATAAAAGACAGCATGCTTTGTCTTGCAGAGGCCAAGCTTTAATGATTGATTCTATTGCATCCATGGCACCTGGAATGATACCAGGTGTCATTGGGATGTCTGCCAGCCAGCACCTGGGTGTCCGCACATGTGGCAAGTGAAGCATTTCTCTGAGGAAGCGTGAATTGAGAGTGAATTGTTTCATCCATTTGGACCAATGTTTTTTTTTTTGGGGGGGGGGGGGGGGGGAATGTACCAAGCCTGATTCGTGCTTTAAGCAGTTCAAAAAAGGTCCTTTGACAAATCCGGTTCAAGCTTGTTTAAAACCTCCTGCTGCGTTACTCGCCTCGCCTCGTCCCTTTTTTTCATCTGACCGACTGCCTTGCGGTACCTTTCACTTCGTGAGTGAAGTGTTAGCAGCTTCTTTTTGGTGCGAAGGGTGTGCACAGAGCTGCGTTTTCTTCGCCCACTTTCTTGGCGTTTCTTGCATCTGCTCCGCGCTGCTGCCCTCCTTGGAAAATTGGAGGCCGCTCGGACTAGGCTCAGCTGAAAAAAAAAGACATGGAAGAATGCGAAGGTATAGGCTTTCATCAGTCTTGTAGATAAAAAAAAATCACGATTAAGCTATCAGGGCGCAATCACAGGGCTACTAATATACGGACCACTATGTGCTGCCATGCCATTTTTCATTGGAAGCAATGTGTATTCTGCGACTGAGACAGGAATCATCATTGATTTATACATTGCAAGCATTTTATCTTCAAAGAATGATCCATGATTAAGGAAATATCACAAAGCATTGCAAAAATGAACATTTCATGAAATGCTGAACAGAGGCAATGACATTTACAAAGTGGAGGATTTTGAATTATTCATCTCATAAATAGCTATCTGGGCTGCATAAGCCACATTTACATGAATGCACACCTTGATTGTGCATCATATTCCGCCGGGCTATCTCGCAGAGCTACGCTCATCACAACAAATCGGACAGCACAATTTTCAGTGTGAACCACGGTGTAAGAAAAATAATTCAGGTGTGGACACTCCGCCCGACGGCGCGTCCACATAATGTTCGCCTCTTTCCTCCTCTCGGCCCCCATGTCGCAGCGCCTCCCACGCAACCGCGGCCGGCGCATGTACTATAGAAGACGAGCTGCGTGCGTAGCGTCCGTAACGGCGTTGCGCACGTGAGAAGTCAGCGAGCAGAAAGACTGCTCACGCGCTCTAAGCAAGTCGCCGCGCTTTTACGTACGCAACGCTGTTAGGGACGCTATGTGCGTCGGGTGCGAGCACGGTCGCGAGAAACGCGGTATGCGTTCCTTGCTCTAGTTGCTACCGTGCACGGTTAAAAAAATGCAGTGAGGTGAAAAAAAAATGAAGAAAAACGCGCGTTCGCCTCGTCGCAATAGGTTTCTTAAGCCCCCATGTCGCAGCGCCCCCCACGAAACTGCGGCCGGCGCATGTATTAAAGGCGAACATTATCTGGACGCGCTCTCCTTCGCGGCGGGCGGAGAGTGTCCACACCTAAATTATTTTTCTTACACCGTGGTGTGAACTATGTAGGTCCAACTGCACCCACCTTATATTTGAAATATAAACAATTGCGTGAAATAAATCACGGGTTGCAGGCCCTGAACTATATGTATGGTTTTGTCAACATTATAGGTTGTGACAATATTACACAGGCTTAGTGTCCATATCTACTAGGAAAACATCAAGACTACTGGTCCATGCTTCCTTATGCAGATGCAGGATGTGTACTTTGCAATAATTCTCTCTCTCACTTTTTGCACTTACCATCACTTGGTGAAACCTGTGACGGTGGTGTGGGCCTTCTTGTGGTTGTGCTTGGCGAAGCGGCTGTTGAAAAAGAAATAAATATGCTATAAAAGGCTGGCAAGCAGGTATTTTAATACCCTCACTTTGCATTGCACGTGTGAATACTGAGCAACAGACTTATGGAGCAATTTTCACATGTGCCTGAGGAAAACTACTCAGTGTTTTCATCTCTATGGAATGAGCTCAACAAAGAAAGCACTGAGTCTATGCACTGATGTAGAAAAAGAAAAGATATCTATACCACGCAACAAAGTTTTCTTGCAGGGAGGTTGGTTTGTTGTGAACTCATACCGAGCTCCACAAACACTAGAGGAGTAAGGACGGAAACAGGACAGAGTACAAACTATTTATCCTGTGAGATGCCAAAAGCCATTTTCGCTGCTCTATCTCCCTGTTTCTTCATTTTGCGTTTGTGCAGCATGCTATCAGTTCATCCATACCATGCAAACAGTGCACTCAGACATTCTTACTGGAAAGCATGAAAATGATACTCTATGAGTGCAAGCAAACAACATTTTTTTTTTCCCTAGAGTACATTTCCTGCATTTAAGGTTTACGTACAGCAATTGTTCTCATAGCACTGGTAATTGAAAAACAGCTGTGGCATTTCTACCTACTGTTCTAATTTCAGAGAACAATCTGCTCGAGTGTGCAGGTGTAGAATACAAAATAGTACCGCTCTTTGTTTTTATTTTCTGCAAGCTATTCGTGCAGTATTACAGTGGCACCACCAACCAAATATTCTGTACCCTTTCATTCCAAGCAGAAAGGTGAAACAGATCCTTGTTCGGTACACCTACCTTCCACACTAGGGGGGCAGTCTCAGCAGCAGGGACGGCAACTCGCTTGCAGTAAACTGGTTGTCTGCAATTAAAGTACTCGAACTTAGTCACGCTACGGTGAAAAAACAGCTGGTAGAGTAAATACACTTGCAAGCCTTTAAAGGCATGGCACTAAGCTTAATAAATGTGCTTGCTTTTAATCTCCACTAAATTATAATTACAGATAATTACATATATCCCGACAATATTCTCTGAATTAAAACTTGATATATGAAACACAACTCGATCGAGTTCTTGTTTTTCCACTGCTTTTGCGAGTCGAAACGATATTGAAAGCTTATAAGGAATTATGGTGTGTAAACGCTAAGCGCAAACAGCGCATTGAAAAAAAAATACAGAAAAGTGAAAGGGTGGCGGTGGGGATGGGTCCAGATTAGGGAGGGAAAAAAAAAGTGGCCCCGCGCGATAAGCGCGGCCTGTTTCATGAACATCCAAAACCGAGCTTGGCCATGCCTTCGCCCGTTGGAAGCATCACGAGGGAGTAATGAAGAGATAAGCGAAACTGTTTCCGGTAGCTTCCCGAGAGCGAAAAGGGGCAGGTGGGTATCACGCTTGGTTCAAGGTCCCCCGTCGAGCAGCGCGGCAAGGTACGCCGAAGGGAAGGAATGAGGACAATTTACGGCGACAAAAATCCGAGCAGGCGGTCGGTGTGTAAACAGACACACAGATGAGGAACGCGGTGGTTTTCACTTGTGCAACACCGCAGCACACATTCGAATCTGAGGGTAGTGTCCCGAGTTCGCTACTGGGGCCTCCGCAATAACTTTGCGAGCGATACTTTCGTCGGCTGCGAGCACCACCCATAAACTACACGGACATGATGTATACGCACGCATTAAAGCGCTTAAAAAAAAAACAGCTGCAGCGAGCACAACAACTATCCCACTCCGTTAATGTTACTAGCACGCATAAGTTAAAGTAACACGTAACAAAACACCCTGAAGACACGGTTGCATGACACGGTAATCCGAATTGGTTAGATTTCATGAGATAGTAGAGGTAACGTCAGGCAGTGGGGCACGCACATATATACTAACGTGAGCAACCATAACTAGCGAACAGCTCCGCTTTTGAGAGGTGACGCGCGTCGAGCCACAAACTGCAGCCCGCCCACTAATTTTAACTTATTATCGTAACCATTTCTCAAACAGATAGCTGCAGCAACGAATGGCAGCAAGAAAACTCGCTGTTCATTCAGCAGTTTCAAATCATAACGGTCAACGACAGTCAAATCAAAACTTTGCGAACATCTTGGGAAATATATAATAGTGAAAGTATAAATACCTGTGGTCAGCAGGGATTCTGAAGAAGTGTTCGCCTTCATTCCCCGAGGAATCGCACCACTTCACGCCGCAATAAAGGTGCGACATCGCTGCTCCTCGCTGCGGTGGTAAAGTTTGCGTTTCTATGCGCTCTCGTCCTCTCGTGCTTGCGCGTCGTCTGCTTGTGCGCTGCGCAGGCGTGATGGCGGCGGTACCTAGCGGAGCCACGCACAGTCATGTTTACAAAACTTCTTTAAAACTTTGCCTTGTAATACTCGTGGCTGGTTATAGTTTAATGCAGAAGCACGTTTTTATTTACTACTGTGTACTATCGTGGCCGCGTTATTTTATTTTAATTAGGCTTACTGAGGCCTTCACTCCCCGCCCGTACCAGGTTCGCTGCAATCGTTTCGACGGTAGCGACGCCCCATGGCTCGGACGCCAAACTGCCATCATGCCTCGGGCCTGCAGCTGCGCAGTTTCGCTTATTGCCTTAGGAACGTGTAGTGGCCCCTCGGCTGATACGCAAAAGGAAGAATTATGGCGTAGTGAGCACTTAGCAACTGTACTTGCAGTAGGCGTTCTAGGATGGTGTGAAACGGCCAATGTTTCGCGAACAGTCGTTCGTTTCCTTACAGCACTGTTGATGCATGCACCGAGAACCGTTTTTGTTTCTCAACGTCCTTCGCTTTCTTCTCATGCGCCAGGATTCATCGAATAGAACACGGGTTTCTATAACCACGTTTCGAATGTGGGGCTCTTCAAATTCACTGATGAAGACGAGGGCGAAGGAAATATTGGAATGGAAGAGGGAATATTCGTAATTAAACGTACATGACTAGTTCGTAAATTACGTTTTAAGATGGCGGTCCCACTCCAGTGGCAAGCACTCGACATTTTAGTCGTTGTTTACTGGCTTACTGTGCTTGCTCTGCTCAATGGATGAATATGGGTTGTATTGCATTTGAAAGCTTACGTTCTCCGCTTTCTAATGATAGCTACTATTGTCGCCTAGTCTGGAGCGTTATTTCATGGCAATGAAAACAGTGTGAGCAAAAAACAGCGTTTTTGCTGTACAAGCCTTCGTTGTACTGCCAGTGCAGCAAAACTGTTCAACATAACGAAATGAAATTTGCAGAGCCTTTTAACGAAGCGTTATGCAAGGTTTCTATGAGGAGATATTGCCAGTAAGCCAATGAAAAATTGATGCACGCTCCAATAAAAATGGGCAAAATATTGAAAGTTCATGAGTAAATAACTTTTTTTTTTCTGTTTCGTGCAGAACAACAATATTGAATGCGTTTCCAGGCTACGATGTACTTTATGTCTACGCGAAGTTGTCTTGTGTTCTGACGAACAGTTCTTGAATTATTACTACTTCAATTCAGCAATTTATGCCTCTACTTGGTCAGGGATTACCGACGAAGAGACAAAACTATCCAAGCTGAAACTCCGAAATTTCAATATTCAAGCAGCAAGCCTTTCTCTAGGTTTCTATGAAGAGAAAATTGTCGTAAGTTAATTAGAAAATTCGTAGAACAGCAGTGTATTCAGCTCATTTTTCTGGTTGACAGGTTCGTGCAAATTCACTTTTTTTTCTTTTGTAGGCTAATTCACAACAAGTATTGCACATTAGAAGGACCATGTCTTGTAATCACCAGTACTCACTAACTTTACGAAGCGGTGCTTGACACAAAATATTTTCAAGAAATAATAAATCCCGCAAACATTTACTGGTGGCGGCGCCATCTGTGAAAAAAAAAATCAAGTTGTTTCGCGTCAGTTCGGACGTTCGTCAAAAGTGGCGCCTCTAAACATTATTAAGCTGCCAAAACATGGATGGGTTATTTCTGCAAACTTCAGAGGCTAAATCTAGTTGCCACGTGTTCAATGCACAATGTAACCCCATGAGGCTGCTGAAAAAGAAAGAGAGGGAAAGAGAAAGAAGGGAAGAAAGCGTGTTGCATTGTACATCATGAATGCATAGCCAGCAGGTTAGGCTATTGTGCTGAGGATTCCAAGAATTGCTTGGTTGCTCGCCTTTGTACTCAGGTGACTGTAGAAGCGTTCTTGAAGTACACAAAGAACTTGACCTTGCCTCCTCATATTTTGAGGGTCGTAGGACATTACCTGGAAGCCTACTTTCCCCTCGCGGGGAGGTGACGATTGTTTGGCAGTGTATGTGTGTTTGACATTTCATGTGACGCTGGTTGAACGATAGGATAACAATAGACTTTTTTTCTGGAGACTAGCCTGCGCGTGCCAAGTGGTGGTGACTTGACGCGCGCCATGTTTTTGGGGGGTCACAGGGCCAAACAGCTTCTGTAAACGTTGCACGGGCGGCAACAGGTGTGAACTGAGAAGCAGGTGCGAACTGAGGGGCGCCTGGCGTCGTTTGCAAATTATCCCGAAAAATACCAGACGCACGAGATTTTTTTACCGGTGCGCGGAGGCCACGGAGCCCCAGTTTCGATTTCGGTGATCTCCACTGGAGGCGCTGTTCGGACCTGAAAAACACGAGGGCTTTATGCCGGGTGTGCGAGCAAGAAGAGGAAGCCATCCCCCACCTTGTGCTACGCTGCACGTCTTTGTGCCCCCGCCAGCGAGAGGGCACTAGTCTGCCCGAGGCACTGCGGTTTGCGCGCACGAGTGACACGATGCTGCACGCAGGCGATGAAACGGCTGGTGCAGTGAACTATGCAGCAGTTCGCACCACCAAAGCAAGGCTGGTGCGGTGGTGGCGAGCGACGCAGCGGCAGCGAATTAGCCGTACAGACTTACTTACGGTGCTGTGAGTGTGTGTTTTAGGGGCGAAGCTCCTTAAGGCGGCACCCGTTCGTCCCTCGTAGTAGTAGTAGTAGTGGTAGTCCGTAACAAGTCTTACGCTTTGACCTCCAAGGTGGTGCCGGTTGGAGATTTTTCCTGTGCGTTGTTGAACAATAAAAAAATCGCAGCGTGCGCGTTAACTAAAAGCCGAATTCTTCTGTCTCTCGTTCCCCATTAGCAGCCATTGGCATGTTCCAGTAGGAAACGTTAGTAGAAGTAGAAGTGTAAGTGTTAGCTAAAAGCCGACTTCTTCTGTCTCTCATTCCCATTAGCAGCCATTGTTTACCTCCAAGGTAGTGCCTGGTGAGATTTCTCCTGAGCGTTATTAAACAATAAAAATTTTGTTCAAAACGCCGTTGATTGATGAAATAAACCAACGAAAGACGCCAGATGTTTTGTAAAAGCAGAACGAAAGAACGCCAGATGTTTCTAAAGCAAAACGAAAAGACGCCAGCTGCTTAACGAAAGACGCCAGATTTTTCTAAAGCAATGGTTTTCTAAACAATGAAAATTCACAGCGTACATGTAAAATAAAGTGAGCTGCAAGTCGTCATAACTCATCGAACCTTTAGTATAAACGCGCCCGATCTCACGTCGGTGATGATGTACTGGGCAGAATTCACGGAAGATTCACGGTTTACCGATGAACCTCCGCAGCTTCGCCCACTCATCATCATTCACTCCGTGGATATGCTGTGATTTTTTTTCTTCTTTTTTTTGTTCGCTGGCTAGGGCAAATTAATCTTGTGCATTAGCGCTAGCTGTTGGGCCAGTTGGTGCATTATGAACTTGAAAAATGGGTACCAGCGAAAACACTGAAAACACGTACACAAGAAGAAGGCGTTACACACGGACGAACGGTGGACTTTCAACTGTGCTTTATTGGAAATTGCATTGCCGCACAAGGCTTCTCACACATGCGCATTGCCATCACTTCTCACGACACGTGACACTTCAACTTAATATTTACGCTAAGTAGGCACGCTCTTTCGACGTCAGTGACAAGGACGTATCGCTGACGCAATTATCTTTACGATTCACAATGTGAAATGCTTCTAAAATCTCCCGCGAATATCTTGTCTTTCCCCTGCCCAAAATGGTCGTGCGATCGAACATCGGCTTACTAGATTTGCATTTCATGCTACTGCGGCAATGAACAGCCAGATTGCTTCCCAAGTCCCCGCTCAAGGATGTATTATGTTCTTGCAGCCGCTTATTTATACATCTTCCCGTTTGCCCAATATAAACTTTGCCACATGCTAGTAGAACGCAGTAAACAACACCAGTCTTGCACTCAACAAAGGGTTTCATGTGCTTGATTTGATAGGCCTCTTTCTTTTGAAGTGATACCTTACATACATAAGGTTTCTCACAACATAAAGAAAGTGGCTGGAAAGCAAGGAGTCAGCGTGGTTTTTTCCGCACCATGCAAATTGGCAGGCTTGTGTGCGAGAATAGGCATCGCTGGGAAAAGGAAAGAGGCCTGTCAAGTCAAGCACATGAAACCCTTTGTTGAGTGCTAGACTGGTGTTGTTTACTGCGTTCCACTAGCATGTGGCAAAGTTTATATTGGGCAAACGGGAAGATGTATAAATAAGCGGCTGCAAGAACATAATACATCCTTGAGCGGGGACTTGGGAAGCAATCTGGCTGTTCATTGCCGCAGTAGCATGAAATGCAAATCTAGTAAGCCGATGTTCGATCGCACGACCATTTTGGGCAGGGGAAAGACAAGATATTCGCGGGAGATTTTAGAAGCATTTCACATTGTGAATCGTAAAGATAATTGTGTCAGCGATACGTCCTTGTCACTGACGTCGAAAGAGCGTGCCTACTTAGCGTAAATATTAAGTTGAAGTGTCACGTGTCGTGAGAAGTGATGGCAATGCGCATGTGTGAGAAGCCTTGTGCGGCAATGCAATTTCCAATAAAGCACAGTTGAACGTCCAGCGTTCGTCCGTGTGTAACGCCTTCTTTTTGTGTACGTGTTTTCAGTGTTTTCGCTGGTACCCATTTTTCAAGTTCAAATTAATCTTGCCCGCCCGATACAAAGGGAATAGCCCCATGTCATCATCACAGGCCCATTGACACTTTGCAAAATAGTGAGCGACCCATGGCCAACACCCTCTAGAGTAGATGAGGCCTCAATTGACGTCATCACACAACGACGGGAGTGGAGGACGCGCTGCGAATCCATTCGTTCATGCTGTCTCCCGTTTTCCGAAAGTGCCGACAAAGCAACTCCGTCGTAGAGGGTGTTGCATCCGGCACCCACTTTGCAAACATCTGTAAAACTTCTCGTTCCCTGACTGTTTTTCTTGCTCTAAGAGTGTTCACCCCTCCACATTCATACAAAGGTGCAGGATCAGCACGAAGGCTTCTCAAAACGTACATCAGGAATGTCACGCCTCATTGTAAGTTTCCTCTTCCACTGAGATAAAGGGGAAAACGAAATAAAGGAAAGACAGGGATTAGTGGTAAATGGAAAAAAAAATATTCGTGTGCTAGCCTGTGGTTGAGGCTTTCGTGTGGAAAACAAGCTTGCTCGCATATGCGCAGTAACTATTTTGCAAGCCGTCAGTTAGCGAGCCATATTTCCCCGACTGCAGCGAAAAGTGCGGATGGCTGCGTGAGCTCTAGCGTTCCCAGCCGCACGTAGCAAAACAAACGTGATGCGTCCCAACGCCGGCTGAAGTTTGGAAACACAGGAATAAAGCTTGGACTGCGCGAAATACACAACACGCGCACAATTTACGCTATATGAACAAAGAACCTCTAGCAAAACTAAACTTGGCAGATAATCCTTTTGCTCACGTAGAACATGTGACGTCTTATTTTCTAGGCACCCTTCACAGGCCAGAGTGCGCGACGTAGCTCATTTACCGTCTCAGTATCGCCGGCATCGGCCGCCACAGACACCTAGTAAATGAGGCTTTCGCAGAAAACACAGACGCGCTTAAACGTGCCCCTCCGATGGACCTTTTCAACGAGAGCTCACTGGGTGCAGCCATACTACCCTGAGTTCGGCATACGTGTGAGCCGCCTATCCCCCCGCCAAATATAGAATTTTTGTTCCACGGTGAAGTTTCAATTCAAAGTGACCACATAGGGTGCCTCAAGAAAAAAAAATAATAAAATAATCCCATATGCTGGCGCTATGAGTGCTCTCATCGGTGAGTGCGTGCGAATTGCCTAAAGCAACCACTTTCTGTGATCACTTCGTTTACTACACCACTGTGCGGCGGCTCTGCAACGAATGAAAAGATCTCGAGTACCATGTGCGCGAACTGATCTGGTTCTGACAGGTGCGCCGTCGCATTCGCGAAAGCCCAGCAAGTGCGTAGGGGGTGTGCCAAATATCTATCCAAATAAAACTCTCAAGGTCCCTTATGCATTTGAATAACAGTATTCTAACGCCAAAGCCGCCTTCTTTTTCTTCTCTGTCGACTTTCTCCCTTCCCCACCCCCACCCCACCGAAAGCTTTCCGCACCTCACGCGGTTTGTCAGCCCCTCGGGGATCTGCCCACCTTTGACCAAGCAGCGATGTCATGTAATGACGTCACGATCACAAAACTTTTGGTGATCTGTGACGTCATAAAGTGACGTCACGCAATTATTATTTTTTTGTAGCACTCGTGTAGACGGCGAGGGGCACTTTTCGCGCTTGATGAGGACTCTAAACTTTCCCGACCATGTGTACTGTGCTAAGACGGGGAAAAAGGATGCGGCGACATCCACCACTTCTAGCAGAAGCAAGAAAGCCAGCAAAAAAAAAAAAGTCCTTGTCGGGATCAACCTTCTTGACGCTTCGGTGGAGATTTCGCACTGAATGCGTTCTTCGTTCGACTGCCGTCTCACTTTGTGTTCTGTTTTATTTATTTCTTACTTTACATTGTTGCTACGTAGACAACTGATAATAATGTACATTGGGAAATTTTGGCCGGCACTGAAAGTACAAGCAATGCATAGATTGAGTTCTGTACTATAGCTGCACACTTGGCTGCTTAGCATAAGTTTGCCCAACTTTGCCAATAGCAGCCAACCTACGGGAAGAAATGACAATTTTAGTACAAAAACAATCGCTTCCGTGAGCCTTATTGAAGAGCCTCTTCGAAAACCTGAGCTAGTTTACGGGTGTCGACTTCCGGCCTATACAGATAGGTTGGGTTTCGCCGAGAAAGAGCCCTTACACATATTATTATTCAATACTCCCAAAAGGACGCAATTCACATATGCATTACGACTTGTGCTCTTCGCTGCGGTCCTAGGAGGACTGGTTTTATAGCTGAAAAAAAAAAAACCTCTCATACGTTCGGCTAAAGCTGAGCAGTGCGTCCGTGTATGTTTGCGAGTGCGCCCTCCAGGTATGTATGCCGCGTTGCTTGACCTCCTCTCCCGCTCTCTGCCTGCTCGCCACGCTTGCACCACAACATGGCCGATGTCACCCTAATCCCCATTCACATTCTTGAAGATTTCAAATAGCTATGTAACAGAGGAAAAGGAAGCGGTGCCCTATAAACCTGTTTAGGGATGCATGAGGCTCATGGTGTTTTAACTGGCAAAAAGGCAAAGCCCTTCCTTCGTTCATGCATATAATATCACCATTTTTGGCTCATTGCAAGGCACGAAAAGGGGGCGTTGTGTAATGCTAGCCAGGAGGTAGCGGAAAGGAGCTTCCTGGGTAGCTTCTGAATGTAGCGACATAAGTATCAAGCGGACCATGTGCGACACCCACACTAAATTTACAGTCGAGCCAAAGCTGGTGACAGTGGAGAAATCTATAATTGCTATGCACGTGCGCAAGGTCGGGGCTGTTCCACGCGACCCAACACTGCCGGTGTTCAGGGCCACTGGAGAACTTCCTCGAGAAGTTACTGCACAAACGAACGGTCTTCTACTCTTTTTTAGCGAGGGAGAGAAACAGTCGGTTCAGAAACCAAACCATTATTTCCAGCAACCCTTGCCGCAGCGCGGCTCAGCGCCTAACCGTCCTCTTGTAAAGTTATACGCTACCAGGAGAGAGAGAGAGAGAGGCACCTCTTTTCTGGACAGTTGCACGGGAGTACAAGGCTCTTGGGTCCGTGCCTTTTTTTGTTGCTCTTGTTGTTGGGGAGTTGGGAGGGGGGGGGGGACGTCACGCACATTTGAAACGTTTCAAAGGAGATTATAGAAGCATCGGCACCCCCGAAAAGAATGGATTAGTTGCAGCAGGAACAGGCATTTCGCCGCCACGTGCTACGACGGCGGAGAGTGCATTTTCCTCCCTTTTTTTCCAAATGTGACTTAGTGGCGTCTTTTGGTGGCTCAAGCAGAAACTACTCGCAAGATGGCGACGGTCGTACCGTCACCTTAAGGGGTATTCAGACGGGGGAGGAATGCTCGGGGGAGCCGGGGGGATTGCGTATCACGTGACCGCGACGTCACGGATTAGCGAGTGGGCGTGACCCCCCGCGCCTCCTCGGAGGAGACGGGGACGTTTTCCCCGAAAGGACAAACGATGCCCCTGCGGTGGGGTATGTGGGGGAATTTCGGGCTCTTGTTTGGCCACATTGTTGCACTTGCTCCTGCAGAGAGCGGCAGTGGGTTTCCAGTCTGCAGCTGGATGGTCGTCTGCAGCTCGTCGTCAGCAGCTCGTTAAACGGGTGGTGCAAGCCAACAGAGTAGTCTAGTAACACTGGTCTCCCCCTCCGTTTGCCTCGTCCGTGTGAGTGGGGGGCATTTGTGGAGACTTCTCCTCGCGAGCTGACGTCACTAGGCTCCGCCTTTATCCCCCGAGCATTTCTCCCCCGTCTGAATACGCTTTTAAGGTCAAAATACGAGATCAAATCTCGTGATATTATATTACAGTTTAACTTCATGGCGTATACTCGATTAAACGTGATCACCTATTGTTTCAAGCAATTGGATAACGGCGACGCACACGCCTGTAGCGCCACTTCGGTTTTAAGACAAATAAAACGCTGAAACTTGTCATTGAGGCAAGAACTAAATACACGCGTATATTTCCCAACAGCTCCGCGAACGGAGATCGGTGAAATCGAAACTGGGGTTCTTGGGCCCGCGCCGCTAAACGACCTCGAGGGCCTGGATTCCCACTTCTTTCGGCAAAACTTGCAAGCTTGCCACATGAGGCGTCGCTCTGTTAGGTCGCCACGCTGTGACCACAAAAAAAACATGCGGTAAGTGCAGTGTTGTAGGCGTTACTGAAAAAAAGTAACTAAATACGTTACTCGTTACACTATAAAAAAAGGAACGCGTTACCGCCCTACGTTACCTACAAAAAAATGTAACGCGTTACCGTTACCGTTACCGAAAAAAAGTAACGGACGTTACCTCTGCCGTTACTCCGCAATAATAAATATTAATCTATGTGTCTTTGCTGCAGGAACCCACAATAACAATAATTTAAATCTGAAATTTATGTTTCACACAAAACTTCTAACCCAAACAACTAATATACCTAAAATGCTGATTTAACGAGTGTTACTTGCACAAATGTACCGGACGTTAGCAATGGTATAGTGGCTTAAAGTTGCCTTTAGAGTTACGTGTGATGGCTTCTGACTCTGACACATGGTGAATCCATTTTTCTCAATGTGACATTATACAGAATATGAGATTCAATCATAAACGCTATTCGCAAAGAAAGCATCAATGAAATCTCAAGAAATTTATGGTGTGCTTCTGCTAGCAAAATAGATGCGCGAATTTCGTAGTAGTAAAGAAATGCTTAAATGGGCTAGTCACGCAAAAAAATATCTGTGCATAAACATTTTTTGTTCACTTTAACCTGTATAATTACCGCAAACATTGCGAGCGTTTATGTGAGGGTGTTCAAGATCAGGCTCACTTGCTCAAGAGTTCAATAACCAGAAACTTCGCTGCAGTTGCGGATAGAAAAAGCAAAATTTATTTCAAAAACAAAGTTGGTAAGCCTTATCAACTTTGTAGCTGCTATAAAATGTCGCATATTTAGACACTTTTCAAAAACAGTTTCCTTAGCTCTACAAGTTTCAAGCAAATGCATTACTTTACTCTTTGTTGCGCATACATTTCATACACAAAATATCTTCTTTGTAACGATAATATTTGTGTTTTACAACATCGTGAACTTTCGAGAACGACAGGTAATGAAATTGGTCCCTCCGGATTGAATATGTTTGATATTTCCTCCCTCGTAAATCATGCAGTTAATAAGGAAATTAAGTTTCTTTTCGGGCTACTGGCATGGGACATGCATAAAATATAAAATACTCAATCAAATCTAAAATATCTATTTTCGGATCCGTGTCGATCTCTCGTGGAATCACCCGTTTGCAATAACCACGATTAGTACACTAACTGCGGTAATATCTGCCGTGTAGCTAGCTACCTGTAACCGTGGTTAGCCGTAACCGTAGTTAGCTTAACCGCGGTTAAGGCTGTTCGTGTGACAGCGGTATTAATGTAGTGAGTAAAAAAAAAATATTTTTTTTTTTGCGTTACAAGAAAAAATTCTACGTTTCGCGTCCCGCTCACATTATTTTTCAGGGTTTTCTTCCAGCCGGAAGTCACACCTGTTGTCCACACGGCAGACTCTCGATCGGCAGCGCACCTGTAGACCGGTTGACGTTACCGGCTGTCGCCTGGATGGGCCAGAATTCCACAGAAAGCCGCTTAAGTCGACGACGCGGTAGTTGTCGAATTCGATGCGGCGGCCGTTTACCATGCTATGCTCAGCGAGTGTACTCCTTTGTCACGCGAACTTGCGGACATCGTTTTTATGTTTTCGCAGCCTTTCGGGGGAGTTCTTCGTTTCCCTCACGTAAAAAATTTCACGATCAGCACGTGGTATGGAGTAAAGCAGCCCCTTCGCTTTCTCTTCCGACGGCCTGTCTTTTGGGCACGAAAAGGCGCAGGTGCCAGCAATCCATCTGCTACATTCACTTCCACGAGAAGCATGTCCGTACAGTTTCTCATGTCGAATTATGCGGCTTTCATCAAGCTTTGTGTGGCGACGGCCCAAACGTCCAAACGAGGAGTCGACGCGTCTTAAGAAATTGGTCCCCACAATTTCCACAAAAAAGCGATTCCGCCCGCGCTTTCTTGGTCAATGCCTGGCAGGCCGACAGCAGTCCGACGCTGCGACAAACGAATTTGTCGGGGCGCGCTCTGAGAAGACTGCACCCCCAGGATGAAAAAGTAACGAGTAACGTGACACCACACGTTACCGAAAAATGTTAACGTAAGTACGTTACCCGTTACAGTTTCTAAATTGTAACGAGTACGTTACTAAGTTACCGAAAAAAGTAACGCGTTACCGGTAACGCCGTTACTTGTAACGCGTTACCGCCAACACTGGGTAAGTGTCGTCACTGCCCTCCCGTAACGTGATTATTTAGTTTCTACATATAATACCTAGAGGCTACTCAGTTTCATGATTTGCGTGTCATGCAAGATTTTCATTATTACTGCTTTCAATTAACTTCTATTAACTTCAGCGGACAACTGAAGCGCCACCGTGCCAGACTTCACTTTCTAGGGGAAGCACCTCTTTGTAGTGGGACCAGGATGCTACAATAAAACGACATCTTAAGCTCAGGTACAGCTAATCTAACAACGAGGCAACGACAGCCATGCAATGATACACAATCTGCCAATACCGAAGTGCATGTCTTAGCGTCTGGCATTTGTTTACCACCGAGTGACCTTTGCAAATATTGGAACATGTTCTGCAGTATCACAACGGTAGCAATGTTACGAACACTCCGTTGCATGATATCGCTAAAACGCGCTGGATTCACAGCTGTATATTTAGTAATGCTGTTGTGTGGCACGATGTACAATTTTTAAAGCATCAAATTGTTCCGCTCTCTTATTCTTCAAACTTCCAAACTGTCGTGCTTGCTATTTGCTATTATGTTGCGTGTGTTTGTAGGGGCCAGCTAGGCTGCTTTACGCGCCGCTTTTATCCAGCCTTCCTCAGCAAGTCTTGTGCATCCCTTATACTTGCTGTGTGAAATAAAGTTGTTTGGCAAAAGGTTGCAAAAGAAAGGGGCAATATATAGGTTGCAGAAAAGAGAGAAAGACCCGGCCGCGGCGGCTGCATTTTTCTGGAGGCGAAAATGATTGAGGCCCGCGTACTTAGATTTAGGTGTGCTTTAAAGAACCCCAGGTGGTCGAAATTTCCGGAGCCCTCCACTACGGCGTCTCTGATAATCATATCGTGGTTTTGGGACGTTAATCCCCAGATAATATTATTATTCATGCTCATTCTCTCAGAATTCCAATGATCAGCTTTTTTTTCGAGAACGCAAACAAATAAATTCGTAAATTCTGCCAGTTACATTGTTAAGCATTACCGGCCCAAATAATCAGTACAAGATCTCATACAAGGCGTTTTGAACTGCGTTACGAAAACATTCATCGGATGAGACTTACGCTGCGTCTGCATAGAAAAACTGTTATTTTAAGATGAAAACGTAATATGCATGATTGAATCCTTGAATTCATATGAAAGGTTCATAATTGGTGAGGTCATCAACCGGAAAACGTTGTTCCTTATCTTGACTCTGAAACGTAAGAAAATGTTTTCTGGCAAACTACTGCGTTACTGCAGTTGTGAAACCAGACCTTGAAAAGAGTTAAGGCAATCCATGATTTGTACGAACTAGCTTTTCAGGAAACAGAGAAAAGTATAAGAAGGTGGTGCGGAGAGGGTGGAAGGGGAGACGAGGGAGAAAAAGAAAGGAGTGGGGTCGAATTCAAGTGTACAATGGTCATTGTGCGCCAATCAGGGACAGCCAACACGGGCGTATAAAAAGACGACGACTAGCACGTTTGCCACTCGACTCGCTGATCACCAAGCAGAAGGTCATGGATCCTCGCCTCGTGACAGAGTTGCTTCGGCGCCTACGGCGAAGACAGCCACCGATGATGCCACGGACGGCAGCGCTCGTACTCGAGTGCTGCATGATCAGGGGAGCCTCTGACTGCTATGACCTGCTGGACATGGCCTGCCAAGCTGTTGACGATTGGTCGGAAGTGTTCAGGGAGTTCGACCTCGAGCAACGCGCCTGTATGCCCGGCAGTGAACTACAGACAGCTCTGACTTACTGCGGTTACCCCGTCAGTGGCGAGTTTCTGAGGCTGCTGCGCGCTATATATTCGCCCATTGGGTGGGTTACCTTTGACGCCTTCATTACAGCTTGTTCTGTGCTCGCAAGCGTTTGCAAGTGAAGAATCGTCACCTCTTCACCGGAGATTTCTCAAAAGGCCCTTTTCAGGGCCACCCAATATCTGCATTGGCTGAGCTCACCCAACGTGATCCCAGTTCCGTACCCTCATAACATTTTCCTGGAAGTGCAATTAGCTTTACTTAAATTGGTTAGTCAGTTCTCTGACACATATATCAAGGCTTAGTTCGGTTCGAAAGAAAGTCAAAGTATAAGATGTAGCAGTCCTCCTTCGCAGTAGTTTAACGCGCTGGCTGTTCGTGTTTATAGCACCTTTTTTTTTCATTTTTCATATCGAATTTAGCGTTCCTGCTCCTTTAGGATCACAAATATGCGCGCGTCGCGCTGTGAAGCTACGTTACTAATATTATCTGGGGTTTAACGTCCCAAAACCACGATATCATTATGAGAGACGCCATAGTGGAGGGCTCCGGAAATTTAGACCACCTGGGGTTCTTTAACGTGCACCTAAATCTAAGTACAAGGGCCTCAAACATTTTCGCCCCCATCGAAAATGCAGCCGCCGCGGCCGGGATTCGATCCCGCGGCCTCGGGTCTGCAGTCGAGCGCCATAACCACTAGACCACCGTGGCGGGGAAGCTACGTTACTATTGAAATTACAGAACAGACAATATATGTTAAAAAGTACTGAGCAACAAGGGCAAGAGAACTAAGTCCATTTTCCTGTGCGCGTGGAAGGTTTTAGGAAACATCCACTTTAACTTAGCAGTGATGCAGCACTGGTACCAAGAAAACTATTAGGAAAAGTGATTGGTGGTATCGATGTAATCGAATTCGGTAATAGCCAACCAGCGAACGGCATGAATTTCAGTCATGAACAACATAGTGAAGAGTACCAGCACAACATCACAAATGTTATTTCAACGTACGTGACGGTACGACCGTCGCCATCTTGCGAGTAGTTTCTGCTTGAGCCACCAGAAGACGCCACTAAGTCACATTTGGAAAAAAAGGGAGCAAAATGCACTCTCCGCCGTCGTAGCACGTGGCGGCGAAGAGCCTGTTCCTGCTGCAACTAATTCATTCTTTTCGGGGGTGCCGATGCTTCTATAATCTCCTTTGAAACGTTTCAAATGTGCGTGAAGCCCCGCCCCCCCCCCAACTCCCCAACAACAACAGCAACAAAAAAAAAAAAAACACAGCATATCCACGGAGTGAATGATGATGAGTGGGCGAAGCTGCGGAGGTTCATCGGTAAACCGTGAATCTTCCGTGAATTCTGCCCAGTACATCATCACCGACGTGAGATCGGGCGCGTTTATACTAAAGGTTCGATGAGTTATGACGACTTGCAGCTCACTTTAATTTTACATGTACGCTGTGAATTTTCATTGTTTAGAAAACCATTGCTTTAGAAAACATCTGGCGTCTTTCGTTAAGCAGCTGGCGTCTTTTCATTTTGCTTTGAAACATCTGGCGTTCTTTCGTTTTGCTTTTACAAAACATCTGGCGTCTTTCGTTGGTTTATTTCATCAATCAACGGCGTTTTGAACAAAATTTGTATTGTTTAATGACGCACAGGAGAAATTTCACCAGGCACTACCTTGGAGGTAAACAATGGCTGCTAATGGGAATGAGAGACAGAAGAAGTCGGCTTTTAGCTAACACTTACACTTCTACTTCTACTAACGTTTCCTACTGGAACATGCCAATGGCTGCTAATGGGGAATGAGAGACGGAAGAATTCGGCTTTTACACTGTAAAAAAAATTTTGTCAAAATGACGGGAAAATCTTGGCAGCTCTATTTCCAAGCATATGGCCGTCAAAATGATGGCAGGCCGTCATTTTCAAATGATGGTAATGTTTTATCATTTTGATGTCTTTCCCGTCAATTCAAAATACAAGCAAACCGTCAAATTGATAAAATGTAACTATCAAAATAACTGAAGGTCGTCATTTGCAAATGACGGTGTTCTTTCATTTTGACGTCTTTTTCATGAACTCAAAACACAACCGACCTGTCAGATTGATAACATTTCACCGTCATTTGCAAGTGACGGTGTTCTTTCATTTTGACATCTTTTTCGTGAACTCAAAATACAACCGACCTGTACGTCTTTTTGTCAATGCTATTATGAGACCATCAATGTAGCATTTTCTCTGCGAGGTGACAAGAGACTCTCAACATGAAATGCAGCTGCATTGTTAGTATGATGGCCCAAGAGATGAAGTGTATTCTGTGTCACTATGAACTGTAGAGTGGTGTACCTCACCATGCGACCATCACTCGACATGGGTAGTACCTAATAAAATATGCATCGAAAGCTTTTGTCAATACTTGCACATTTATTATTCAAAGCGCTTTGATAAGGCTGAGCACCCTTGGTCCTATTCCGCTGCCTTTTCCTTTACCCCGCCTTTTGGTCCGGTTGATCTGTCCAATGTACCTGGAGTAAACAAAAAGAGAATGACAGAATAAATCCATGCGCCATAAACTATGCCAATCACATATTTGGGTTTCAGATGTGAAACGCCGGAAATGTATAAACTATGCTGCATTGTGTGAGAGACACTGTATGATGAAATCAAAGGACACCAGATAGAAATGCTGAGCAGCAAATGTGACTATATTTGTCGCATACTGAACTAGCTACATGTATATGCTCTGATGCATAATGTTCCCAAGTAAGCATGGAGGGTAATAACAAATATAAAATGTAAAAAGAGCCCACAGTTGCACAAACAAACCGTGTATAATTTCTAGTAACAGAAATAGCTGCTCATAATGTAGAGGGATAAACACATACTCTAAACCGTAATTCTGCAAGGTCATTTTGCTTCACTTCAGGAGCTCTGCCATGAATCGCATCTAGACCACTAAGTTCCAGTATAGGCTACATGCACACTTGTGGCAGCTGTCCACTTTTACAAACCTCATTATCATGCCCTGAAACTTGTTAAACATCAACACTGGTGAAATCTTGGCCTGCACTGCTAGGTGCTGCAAGATCTTCCTCACATTGTGTCACACTCTGTTTTGGACACACAATACTGCCATGAAAGCAACTTACATGAGACGTGAATGATTTTGCACTTGAAAACACTTTTTTACAGTTTACAAAACAACAGGCAGTGGCAACACTAGAAGAAATATGCTTCTTAACGTGCCCAACCTCTTTAAAAAAAAAAAAAAAAATTGACATCACGAAACATATGAGGACATCTAAATTCTTGTCCAGATGACACAGAAGCAACATCATCTCCAACATGACTGCGTGAAACAAGCACACGCAGTGCATTAAATGTTTTGAAATGTTTCGAGCAGCCCTGATTTACACATGCTACATTAACATTATGAACATTTGAATCATGACATTGAGATGTGTTTCCATGAAATATACTTTAGAAGTATGCGCCTATGAGCTGACTTCGCTGACGAGGCAATATGTTGCAGCTGTGACTTGGGTGCATGGGGTGAGTAGGCCTGCACATTAAATTTGAGGTATTAGTTCAGAGGACCCTATTTAGGGTCTGATTTGTCTTTACAAACGACACACGTGTCCTCAGAAATTTTAAAACACGGAGACAATAAATTCCAGAGATATTCAATACATACGTCGCTTCATGGAGTGTTAAAAGTTGCAGTGACATCCACAGCCAAGTATGCTTGAGGTTGATATACACCTATGCCAGAAGGCTTATGCGCTGACAGTGGGGCAATACGTCGCAGCTGTGGCGTGGGTGCATGTAGGCAGTTGGCCTGCACATTAAACTTGAGGTACTAATTCAGAAGACCCCATTTAGGGTCTGGTCTTTCTTTACAAATGACACACACATGTCCTCAGCAATGTTAAAACACGCAGAAAAAAAAAATTCCGAGATAATGAGTACATACCTCGCTTGGTCGAGTGCCAAAGTTGCAGTGATATCCACGGCCAAATATGATTGACGTTGACCTTTCAGACCTGTCCTGTGAACCTGAAATGATTGGAGCGATTAGCAGTCAGTCAATCACATCCATTCGATAGTTACATGCAGTAACTTGCAAGCACTTGACAAATCCCTTAGCCTCCTCCTCACCCTGCTGTGTTTTAAATCCTTACACATGTCGAGAACATTGCAATTTAATCCAGTTTCTCCATTTTTACGCAGTGACAGCTGCTCGTTTGATAGGCGGCACTTTTAAATTTTCTATGAAAAAATTCAAAGTCGGGGCACGCGCGTGGATGCTCTTGGTGTAATGCTTCTCAATACAAACTCCGTCTTTCGCGTCTTGGTCTTTTTTTTTTTTCGCAATGCTTCAGCGCTCCCGTTCAGTGGCGTAGCCAGGGGGTGGCACACCGGGCCCGTGCCCTCCCCGAAATTCTTTTGCATACAGAGCGAAAAATGACCATTTCAAGGAGGTGCCCCCAACCCCCGAAATGAAGGCGGTGCGCTCCCCCCCCCCCTACCCCTGAAAAAATTTCTGGCTACGCCCCTGCTCCCGTTTGCATGTTACAAGGTCACTTTCGATTGCGATTCGTGAATCAGAATAGAGCTGGCCAATCGCTATCGGATACCAACGTCTGCATCCTTTGCCGGGAAACGATCAAGAAACAGAGAGAGTAAATTGCACAAGAAATGCAGTTTTAAGCCACACTACAATACAAAAAAAAAAAAACTATTAATTTATAGTTGACGTGTACTTTTACGAATTAGCGACTATAGCATCCACATTCTGCAAGTCGTCAGAGTTGCAGATGATCATGATCAGCATTAGCGCATGTATACCAACGAAAAGATGAAAAGCAAAAAGAAACAACTAAATAAAGTCTTATACTAATTGAGGACCCTATTGAGCATTTTTTTCAAGTGCTCTGAACGTACTCGGCCGTACATGGCGCACTAGAGTTCCTCCACTCGATCCCAGTCCTCGCACCGTTTTAACCACTTTCAATCGCCATCGAAAGTGCGCGAAAAGTGCAATCTACTCAAAAACGCGCGCCAATATTCCTCGTACGTTTGAGCTTTCTTTTTTTTTCACTGGAACATTTTTATTCATTTTTTTTTCTTCTTTTATCACACTAGATGCAAGCTGACGCTTGAAAATTGCTGCACGTGGTTCAGCCTCGGTGCGAAAGCACATCGCTCGAATGCATACCGCAAAAAGCAGAACAGACGAGCGATGGGAGTCGCCTCCACAACGCGCGAAAACTAGAGCTTACTTCTTTGCTACACGCAAACGAAGTGCCTTGTTAAACCGTGCACAGCCGAAGGTGTAAACAGACGAAAGTAGTATATAAGTAGAACAGTACACTCACCTTTACACGTGCACTCGAGTTGAGGCTGCAGCTCCAAAGCACACACGCGCGTTGCACAGGCACTCGCACGCCACGCAAAAAAAAGACAAAATGGCGCACCAAACCGACATGGAAGAAGAACGCACAAAGATCGAAGAAACACGTTGGAATGTACCGGCGTACCAGCAGTACCAACACCTCCTAAAATTCTGGCAGTACCCGCTCTCTCGGCTCTTTCTCTCTCTCTCCGGCGCGGTGGCGGCTCTGCCTCTGCCGCTCTGCCTCCTCCACTCTTTTTCTTGGAGAGGTAACCGAGGTAACCGCTGAGAGAGCGACGTGTCACGTGACGTACGGTAGCCAACCGAGGCGCGCTGGAACTTTCTCTCTCATTTTTCTCTTGTCTCTCTTTCTCTCCGCTCGCTCGTTGACAAGAGAGTCGCCGTCTTTCCCATTTGACGCCGACGGCTCGTCAAAAAAGATAAAGAAGTCGCTGTCAAAATGATGGCTCGTTTTAACAGTGTAGTTAACGCGCACGCTGCGAATTTTTTATTGTTCAACAACGCACAGGAAAAATCTCCCACCGGCACCACCTTGGAGGTCAAAGCGTAAGAATGGTTACGCACTACGACTACGAGGGACGAACGGGTGCCGCCTTAAGGAGCTTCGCCCCTAAAAAGGCACGGACCCAAGAGTCTTGTACTCCCGTGCAACTGTCCAGAAAAGAGGTGCCTCTCTCTCTCTCCTGGTAGCGTATAACTTTACAAGAGGACGGTTAGGCGCTGAGCCGCGCTGCGGCAAGGGTTGCTGGAAATAATGGTTTGGTTTCTGAACCGACTGTTTCTCTCCCTCGCTAAAAAAGAGTAGAAGACCGTTCGTTTGTGCAGTAACTTCTCGAGGAAGTTCTTCAGTGGCCCTGAACACCGGCAGTGTTGGGTCGCGTGGAACAGCCCCGACCTTGCGCACGTGCATAGCAATTATAGATTTCTCCACTGTCACCAGCTTTGGCTCGACTGTAAATTTAGTGTGGGTGTCGCACATGGTCCGCTTGATACTTATGTCGCTACATTCAGAAGCTACCCAGGAAGCTCCTTTCCGCTACCTCCTGGCTATCATTACACAAAGCCCCCTTTTCGTGCCTTGCAATGAGCCAAAATTGGTGATATCATATGCATGAACGAAGGAAGGGCTTTGCCTTTTTGCCAGCTAAAACACCATGAGCCTCATGCATCCCTAAACAGGTTTATAGGCACCGCTTCCTTTTCCTCTGTTACATAGCTATTTGAAATCTTCAAGAATGTGAATAGGGATTAGGGTGACATTGGCCATGTTGTGGTGCAAGCGTGGCGAGCAGGCAGAGAGCGGGAGAGGAGGTCAAGCAACGCGACATTCATACCTGGAGGGCGCACTCACAAACATACACGAACGCACTGCTCAGCTTTAGCCGAACGTATGAGAGGTTTTTTTTTTTTTTTCAGCTATAAAACGAGTCCTCCTAGGACCGCAGCGAAGAGCACAAGTCGTAACGCATATGCGAATTGCGTCCTTTTGGGAGTATTGAATAATAATATGTGTAAGGGCTCTCTCTCGGCGAAACCCAACCTATCTGTATAGGCCGAAAGTCGACACCCGTAAACTAGCTCAGTTTTTCGATGAGGCTCTACAATAAGGCTCACGGAAGCGATTGTTTTTGTACTAAATTGTCATTTCTTCCCGCAGGTTGGCTGCTATTGGCAAAGTTGGGCAACTTATGCGAAGCAGCCAAGTGTGCAGCTATAGTACAGAACTCGATCTATGCATTGCTTGTACTTTCAGTGCCGGCCAAAATTTCCCAATGTGCATTATTATCAGTGAGTTGTCTACGTAGCAACAATGTAAAGTAAGAAATAAATAAAACAGAACACAAAGAGAGACGGCAGTTCAATGAAGAACGCATTCAGTGCGAAATCTCCACCGAAGCGTCAAGGAGGTTGATCCTGAAAAGGACTTTTTTTTTTTGCTGGCTTTCTTGCTTCTGCTAGAGGTGGTGGGTGTCGCCGCATCCTTTTTCGCCGTCTTAGCGCAGTACACGTGGTTGGGAAAGTTTAGAGTCCTCATCAAGCGCGAAAAGTGCCCCTCGCCGTCTACACGAGTGCTACAAAAAATAATAATTGCTTGACGTCACTTTATGACGTCACAGATCACCAAAATTTTTGTCATCGTGACGTCATTATATGACATCGCTGCTTGGTCAAAGGTGGGCAGATCCCCGAGGAACTGACAAACCGCGTGAGGTGCGGAAAGCTTTCGGTGGGCGTGGGTGGTAGGGGGGGGGGGGGATGAGGGGAGAAAGTCGACTGAGAAGAAAAAGAAGGCGGCTTTGGCGTTAGAATACTGTTATTCAAATGCATAAGGGACCTTGAGAGTTTTATTTGGATAGATATTTGGCACACCCCCAACACTTGGCGGGCTTTCGCGAATGCGACGGCGCACCTGTCAGAACCTGATCAGTTCGCGCACATTGTACTCGAGATCTTTTCATTCGTTGCAGAGCCGCCGCACAGTGGTGTAGTAAACGAAGTGATCACATAAAGCGGTTGCTTTAGGAAATTCGCACGCACTCACCGATGCGAGCACTCATAGCGAAAACTCACGAACTTTTTTTTTTCACGTTTTGCCGCCAGACATTTTTGAGATGCGACAGAAGCCTCAGAGCACGCAACTTAGCGCAAGGGTTTCAAAAAAGGCGCCCGTGGCTTCGCATACAATAATTTTTTTGTCACTGGGCTGGTCTCAAGCATTATTTTTTTTTCTTGAGGCACCCTATGTGGTCACTTTGAATTGAAACTTCACCGTGGAACAAAAATTCTATATTTGGCGGGGGGTTAGGCGGTTCACACGTATGCCGAACTCAGGGTAGTATGGCTGCACCCAGTGAGCTCTCGTTGAAAAGGTCCATCGGAGGGGCACGCTTGAGCGCGTCTGTTTCTGCGAAAGCCTCATTTACTAGGTGTCTGTGGCGGCCGATGCCGGCGATACTGAGACGGTAAATGAGCTACGTCGCGCACTCTGGCCTGTGAAAGGTGCCTAGAAAATAAGACGTCACATGTTCTACGTGAGCGAAAGGATTATCTGCTAACTTAATTTTGCTAGAGGTTCTTTGTTCATATAGCGTAAATTGTGCGCGTGTTGTCTATTTCGCGCAGTCCAAGCTTTATTCCTGTGTTTCCAAACTTCAGCCGGCGTTGGGACGCATCACGTTTGTTTTGCTACGTGCGGCTGGGAACGCTAGAGCTCACGCAGGCATCCGCACTTTTCGCTGCAGTCGGGGAAATATGGCTCGCTAACTGACGGCTTGCAAAGTAGTTACTGCGCATATGCGAGCAAGCTTGTTTTCCACACGAAAGCCTCAACCACAGGCTAGCACACGAATATTTTTTTTTCCATTTACCACTAATCCCTGTCTTTCCTTTCTTTCGTTTTCCCCTTTATCTCAGTGGAAGAGGAAACTTACAATGAGGCGTGACATTCCTGATGTACGTTTTGAGAAGCCTTGGTGCTGATCCTGCACCTTTGTATGAATGTGGAGGTGTGAACACTCTTAGAGCAAGAAAAACAGTCAGGGAACGAGAAGTTTTACAGATGTTTGCAAAGTGGGCGCCAGATGCAACACCCTCTACGACGGAGTTGCTTTGTCGGCACTTTCGGAAAACGGGAGACAGCATGAACGAATGGATTCGCAGCGCGTCCTCCACTGCCGTCGTAGTGTGATGACGTCAATTGAGGCCTCATCTACTCTAGAGGGTGTTGGCCAGGGGTCGCTCACTAATTTGCAAAGTGTCAATGGGCCTGTGATGATGATGATGACTTGGGGCTATTCCCTTTGTATCGGGCGGGCAAGATTAATTTGCCCTAGCCAGCGAACAAAAAAAGAAGAAAAAAAACACACACTCACAGCACCGTAAATAAGTCTGTACGGTTAATTCACTGCCGCTGCGTCGCTCGCCACCACCGCACCAGCCTTGCTTTGGTGGTGCGAACTGCTGCATAGTTCACTGCACCAGCCGTTTCATCGCCTGCGTGCAGCACCGTGTCACTCGTGCGCGCAAACCCCAGTGCCTCGGGCAGACTAGTGCCCTCTCGCTGGAGGGGGCACAAAGACGTACAGCGTAGCACAAGGTGGGGGATGGTTTCCTCTTCTTGCTCGCACACCCGGCATAAAGCCCTCGTGTTGGATGGATGGATGGATGCTATGAGCGTCCCCTTTATAACGGGGCGGTGACCTGTCTGCCACGAGGCTCGAAGGCGAAAAAAAAAAGAGAAAGAAGAAAAAAAGCTTCCTTGTTTCATGTTGGCCTAATACCTTATCTACATTGATTAAATCTATGTTATTATACCAAAAAATATAAATTCACGGTCCATCTCTCTGCCTCTTAATGCAGAATGACCTTATTTTCCCCCATTGTTTATTTTTGTACTTTATCTCTACTTTTCTGCCACCAATACTCTAACCGTCTCTTACTTATTTCTATCGCGGACGTGTTCAGCTTTCCATTGTTGTCCCTAAAACCCAAGGCTTCATGTAGACTCGTGCCCACACGTATACCTGGGTGAATATCGCCACATTCAATCAGTACATGTTCCATCGTTTCCTTAGTTCCCCCGCAGCATGTACATTGTTCTTCTTCGTTACTGAATCTCGCTTTATAACTACGCGTTCTAAGGCAGCCCGACCTTGCTTCAAACAGTAAAGCGCTTCCCCTTGAATTATCATAAAACCTTTCCCTCCTTATTTCGTTTTTTCCTTTTCGGTAGTTACTCAGAGCCGGCTTCTTTTCCATCGCTGTCATCCAATAAGTCCTCTCCGCCTCTCTGACCTTCCGCTTAATGCTCCTTGTTGCCATATCGCCCGCACTGCCAGCCGTATATTTACTGGTGAGCCTCCTAGTTCTTTTTCTCCACTGCGTGTCAACGCTTTTTCTATACAAATACCTGAAAACCTTCTCTGCCCATCTACTCTCCTTCATTTTCCTCAGCCTCTCTTCGAATCTCATTTTGCTCTGCGCTTCCCTCACTTCAAAGCCTGTCCATCCCATATCACCCTTTACCGCCTCATTTGTCGTCTTCCCGTGAGCGCCCAACGCGAGGCGGCCCACCGTCCTTTGATTTACATCCATTCCTGATTGCACCTCTGACTTCATGCACACCACTGAGTTCCCAAATGTTTTTCAGGTCCGAACAGCGCCTCCAGTGGAGATCACCGAAATCGAAACTGGGGGTCCGTGGCCTCCGCGCGCCGGTAAAAAAATCTCGTGCGTCTGGTATTTTTCGGGATAATTTGCAAACGACGCCAGGTGCCCCTCAGTTCGCACCTGCTTCCCAGTTCACACCTGTTGCCGCCCGTGCAACGTTTATAGAAGCTGTTTGGCCCTGTGACCCCCCAAAAACATGGCGCGTGTCAAGTCACCACCACTTGGCAAGCGCAGGCTAGTCTCCAGAAAAAAAGTCTATTGTTATCCTATCGTTCAACCGGCGTCACGTGAAATGTCAAACACACATACACTGCGAAACAATCGTCACCTCCCCGCGAGGGGAAAGTAGGCTTCCAGGTAATGTCCTACGACCCTCAAAATATGAGGAGGCAAGGTCAAGTTCTTTGTGTACTTCAAGAACGCTTCTACAGTCACCTGAGTACAAAGGCGAGCAACCAACCAATTCCTGGAATCCTCAGCACAATTGCCTAACCTGCTGGCTATGCATTCATGATGTACAATGCAACACGCTTTCTTCCCTTCTTTCTCTTTCCCTCTCTTTCTTTTTCAGCAGCCTCATCGGGTTACATTGTGCATTGAACACGTGGCAACTAGATTTAGCCTCTGAAATCTGGAGAAATAACCCATCCGCGTTTTGGCGGCTTAATAATATTTATACTCTGTTCCAGAAGTTCCGTGCAGCAGAGCCAAGGCTACACGACCCTGGAGCGCAGGTTTTTGCGAAGCGAGACGTAGTGCCCCATATACGTAGCCCGTTGTTTGTCCTCATGACTTTTGCAAGCGGTCTCGTCGGAGGATTTTTACTTGAAAGCTCCTCTGCGTGTTGTAGCTGTGATTTGTATGACGATTCTGTCGCATTTTCTGTATAAAACAATTTTTGTGGCTCCATGATACTGAAGAAAGAGTTCTTTCTTGTACGTGTTATAACATGCAAATAACGAAAGAAATAACGCTGTTGTGGCTCGTATGTGTTATGTTTTTACTTATAAAGTACGAAGGAATGGTACGACACTGTCTAAACTTTTATGAGTAGTCCGCACTGCCCGAGCGTCCACAGCGCCGCGGAGGACCCAGTCTTGGGTTGTGATTAGTCCGCGGTGGCAGATTTGCTCAATCCTTAGTCAAAATGGCGGCGCCTGGTTCACCTGTGCGATATCGTGCAAGTATCTCGAAGACGCGCGCTTTTACGGTGCCGAGGAAAATATTTAACCGCTTTCACAATTACAGCTCATCTCACTGCGCAGTTGCACAGTGTCCCGAGACGCTCTTGCCGCTTTCGCTGCAGCGCTCGCCGCTAGCAGTCGACAGGGCGCGGAAGGATACACTTAGATGTGCTCGCCCTCCTGATTGGTTGAGAAGGCCTGTAGCTTCCACAGTGCTGCACGGAACTTCTGGAACAGAGTATAGAGGCGCCACTTTTGACTAACGACCGAACTGACGCGAAACAACTTGATTTTTTTTTTTCACAGATGGCGCCGCCACCAAAAAATGTTTGCGAGATTTATTATTTCTTGAAAATCTTTTGTGTCAAGCACCGCTTCGTAAAGTTAGTGAGTACTGGTGATTACAAGACACTACATGGTCCTTCTAATGTGCAATACTTGTTGTGAATTAGCCTACAAAAGAAAAAAAAGTGAATTTGCACGAACCTGTCAAGCAGAAAAATGAGCTGAATACACTGCTGTTCTACGAATTTTCTAATTAACTTACGACAATTTTCTCTTCATAGAAACCTAGAGAAAGGCTTTCTGCTTGAATATTGAAGATTTCGGAGTTTCAGCTTGGATAGTTTTGTCTCTTCGTCGGTAATGCCTGACCAAGTAGAGGCATAAATTGCTGAATTGAAGTAGTAATAATTCAAGAACTGTTCGTCAGAACACAAGGCAACTTCGCGTAGACATAAAGTACATCGTAGCCTGGAAACCCATTCAATATTGTTGTTCTGCACGAAACAGAAAAAAAGTAATTTACTCATGAACTTTCAATATTTTGCCCATTTGTATTGGAGCGTGCATCAATTTTTAATTGGTTTACTGACAATATCTCTTCATAGAAACCTTGCATAACGCTTCGTTAAAAGGCTCTGCAAATTTCATTTCGTTATGTTGAACAGTTTTGCTGCACTGGCAGTACAACGTAGGCTTGTACAGCAAAAACGCTGTTTTTTGCTCACACTGTTTTCATTGCCATGAAATAACGCTCCAGACTAGGCGACAATACTAGCTATCATTAGAAAGCGGAGAACGTAAGCTTTCAAATGCAATACAACCCATATTCATCCATTGAGCAGAGCAAGCACAGTAAGCCAGTAAACAACGACTAAAATATCGAGTGCTTGCCACTGGAGTGGGACCGCCATCTTAAAACGTAATTTACGAACTAGTCACGTACGTTTAATTACGAATATTCCCTCTTCCACTCCAATATTTCCTTCGCCCTCGTTTTCATCAGGGAATTTGGAGAGGCCCATATTCGAAACGTGGTTATAGAAACCCGTGTTCTATTCGATGAATCCTGGCGCATGAGAAGAAAGCGAAGGACGTTGAGAAACAAAAACGGTTCTCGGTGCATGCATCAACAGTGCCGTAAGGAAACGAACGACTGTTCGCGAAACATTGGCCGTTTCACACCATCCTAGAACGCCTACTGCAAGTACAGTTGCTAAGTGCTCACTACGCCATAATTCTTCCTTTTGCGTATCAGCCTAGGAGCCACTACACGTTCCTAAGGCAATACGCGAAACTACGCAGCTGCTCCCATTGTTTTTGCTTTTGCAGCTAATGATGATTAAATACGTCTTTACATTTTTCTCGGTTTTTCGGTCACAGATAAGATGATGATTTTTCGCTCACAATCAACGATAACGACGCCGGAATTTCTACGAAACGACCTCTTTAACGCTATCACGTTGAAATAACATTTGTGATGTTGTGCTGGCACTCTTCACTATGTTGTTCATGACTGAAATTCATGCCGTTCGCTGGTTGGCTATTACCGAATTCGGATACATCGATACCACCAATCACTATTGATAATAGTTTTCTGGGTGCCAGTGCTGCATTACTGCTAAGTTAAAGTAGACGTTCCCTAAAACCTTCCACGCGCACTGGAAATGCACTTAGTTCTCTTGCCCTTGTTGCTCAATACTTTTTAACCTATATTGTCTGTTCTGTAATTGCAATAGTAACGTAGCTTCCCCGCCACGGTGGTCTAGTGGTTATGGCGCTCGACTGCAGACCCGAAGGTCGTGGGATCGAATCCCGGCCGCGGCGGCTGCATTTTCGATGGGGGCGAAAATGTTTGAGGCCCGTGTACTTAGATTTAAGTGCACGTTAAAGAACCCCAGGTGGTCTAAATTTCCGGAGCACTCCACTACGGCGTCTCTCATAACCATATCGTGGTTTTGGGACGTTAAACCCCAGATATTATTAGTAACGTAGCTTCAGAGTGCGACGGGCGCATATTTGTGATCCTTAAGGAGCAGCAAAGCTACATTCGATATGAAAAAGGAAAAAAAAAAGGTTCTATAAACACGACCAGCCAACGCGCGTTAAACGACTGCGAATGAGGACAGCTACATCGTTACTTTGCCTTTCTTTCGAATCGAACTAAGCCTTCATATATGTGTCAGAGAACTGACTAACCAATTTAAGTAAAGCTATTTGCACTTCCAGGAAAATGTTATGAGGGTACGGAACTAGGATCACGGTGGGTGAGCTCAGCCAATGCAGATATTGGGTGGCCCTGAAAAGGGCCTTTTGAGAAGATCTCTGGTGAAGAGGTGACGCTTCTTCACTTGCAAACGCTTGCGAGCACAGAGCAAGCTGTAATGAAGGCGTCGAAGGTAACCCACCCAATGGGCGAATATATAGCGCATAGCAGCCTCAGAAACTCGCCACTGACGGGGTAACCGCAGTAAGTCAGAGCTGTCTGGAGTTCAATGCCGGGCATACAGCCGCGTTGCTCGAGGTCGAACTCCCTGAACACTTCCGACCAATCGTCAACAGCTTGGCAGGCCATATCCAGCAGGTCATAGCAGTCAGAGGCTCCCCTGATGGTGCAGCACTCGACTACGAGCACTGCCGTCCGTGGCGTAATCGGTGGCTGTCTTCGCCGTAGGCGCCGAAGCAACTCTGTCATGAGGCGAGGATCCATGCTCTTCTGCTTGGAGATCAGTGAGTCGAGTGACGAACGTGCTAGTCGTCGTCTTTTTATACGCCCGTGTTGGCTGTCCCTGATTGGCGCACAATGACCATTGTACACTTGAATTCGACCCCACCCCTTTTTTTCTCCCTCGTCTCCCCTTCCACCCTCTCCGCACCACCATCTTATACTTTTCTCTGTTTCCTGAAAAGCTAGTTCGTACAAATCATGGATTGCCTTAACTCTTTTCAAGGTCTGGTTTCACAACTCCAGTAACGCAGTAGTTTGCCAGAAAACATTTTCTTACGTTTCAGAGTCAAGATAAGGAACAACGTTTTCCGGTTGATGACCTCACCAATTATGAACCTTTCATATGAATTCAAGGATTCATTCATGCATATTACGTTTTTATCTTGAAATAAAAGTGTTTCTATGCAGACGCAGCGTAAGTATTGTCCGATGAATGTTTTCGTAACGCAGTTCAAAACGCCTTGTGTAGGATCTTGTACTGATTATTTGGGCCGGTAATGCTTAACAATGTAACGGCAGAATTTACGAATTTATTTATTTGCGTTCTCGAAAAAAAAGCTGATGATTGAAATTCTGAGAGAATGAGCATGAATAATAATATTATCTGGGGATTAACGTCCCAAAACCACGATATGATTATGAGAGACGCCGTAGTGGAGGGCTCCGAAAATTTCGACCACCTGGGGTTCTTTAAAGCGCACCTAGATCTAAGTACACGGGCCTCAAACATTTTCGCCTCCAGAAAAATGCAGCCGCCGCGGCCGGGTCTTTCTCTCTTTTCTGCAACCTATATATTGCCCCTTTCTTTTGCAACCTTTTGCCAAACAACTTTATTTCACACAGCAAGTATAAGGGATGCACAAGACTTGCTGAGGAAGGCTGGATAAAAGCGGCGCGTAATGCAGCCTAACTGGCCCCTACAAACACACGCAACATAATAGCAAATAGCAAGCACGACAGTTTGGAAGTTTGAAGAATAAGAGAGCGGAACAATTTGATGCTTTAAAAATTGTACATCGTGCCACAACACAGCATTACTAAATATACAGCTGTGAATCCAGCGAGTTTTAGCGATATCATGCAACGGAGTGTTCGTAACATTGCTACCGTTGTGATACTGCAGAACATGTTCCAATATTTGCAAAGGTCACTCGGTGGTAAACAAATGCCAGACGCTAAGACATGCACTTCGGCATTGACAGATTGTGTATCACTGCATGGCTGTCGTTGCCTCGTTATTAGATTAGCTGTACCTGAGCTTAAGGTGTCCTTTTATTGTAGCATCCTGGTCCCACTACAAAGAGGTGCTTCCCCTAGAAAGTGAAGTCTGGCACGGTGGCGCTTCAGTTGTCCGCTGAAGTTAATAGAAGTTAATTGAAAGCAGTAATAATGAAAATCTTGCATGACACGCAAATCATGAAACTGAGTAGCCTCTACGTATTGTATGTCAAAACTAAATAATCATGTTACGGGAGGGCAGTGACGACACGTACCGCATGTTTTGTTTGTGGTCACAGCGTGGCGACCTAACAGAGCGACGCCTCATGTGGCAAGCTTGCAAGTTTTTGTGAAAGAAGTGGGAATCCAGGCCCCCGTGATCGTTTACCGGCGCGTGGCGGACACCGTAGGCCCAAGTAACCCAGTTTCGATTTCACCGATCTCCGCTGTACGGAAAGATACTCCTCTATTTAGTGCTTCCCTCAATGGCGAATTTCGGCGTTTTATTTGTCTTAAAACCGAAGCGGCGCTACAGGCGTGTGCGTCGCCGTTATCCAATTGCTTAAAACAATAGGTGATCACGTTTAATCGAGTATACGCCATGAAGTTAAACTGTAATATAATATCACGAGATTTGATCTCGTATTTTGACCTTAAGCGGAGGTTTCTTCTTCACAATTTTCCACGCTTCTTTCATGGTCGACCCTCTGTGACGTTCTTTGCACTTTCAGTGAATAAAAGCCACCAGAAAATTTTTTTTGATCATGCGTGAGTCAGTAATAGTGGCTCGAGGCCAGGAAAGACGCTTCCTTCTGCAGCCCATAAGTAAGCACCGGGTGGCTTTGTGGGCATGAAGGTGAAAGGTATTAAACGAAAAAAATATATGGAGGACGTTTAAAGGGACCGAGAACTGATTTTTTTTTTACCTGTTCTATTGTGGCCCGACAGAAAGCTCACCCTTCGCAGTGTTTGTAGCTGCAGTAGTTAATCCCAAAAGCACGTAGTCATTTCACAAGCTGCATTTTTCGACCTGAAAGGCTCAGGAAGGGCACGGAGAAAAAAGTATTTGAGGAGGAGAATCTCTCGGCCGCGGCAGCGCTCGAGGGCGGCGCGATAGCGTCACGGCGGAATGCGGTTACGCCGAAGCACGACAGAGGACGCTTTCGGCCTGTTGCCATCTTTTACATGCGCTTCTATGGGCGCGACGCATAAAAATCGTGATAGCGCCTCGTACATTATAAAATTTCTAAGATTTCTGTCTGTGACATCAATAGGTAGATATGACAGATACTTTAGCTGCAGTTACTAATCGATATTGCCAGAATTATAGGCCGTACAGCGCTTGAAACGAACTGCTAGTAGCGGCCCATGAGCAGACCACGTCTGCCGCCGCATGCACACGCCCCTCGCTCCTCGCTCGCATGTTGTGCGCGCGCATGCGTAGGTGGCCTTGGGAGGGAAAGTTCCCTTCGCGATTTGCTGTTTTTTTTTTTCTCTTTAGCGCTCTCAGTGGCTTCCGCGCGTTGCGCCGGCGGAGCCGACTCCTCGATGTTTGCGCGCGCTTTTCACGCCGCGGAAAAGGAGAGTGCTTTGCAGATTTCGACCAGTGCTACTTCAGGATGGGGCGGAAATGTGTCGTGCTGAACTTCAGCAGTGGGTACGCGTCCTGCAAGGAGAAGGTAAGTACCTTCAAAGTTTCTAGTGAACCAGTGAGGTTGGAAGCGTGGGCTCGCGCCATACCAAGAAATGACCGACAGCTGACGCCTCGTGACTACGTTTGCGAGAAGCACTTCTCGGACAGTGACATAGACAGGCGGCGCTATTATGGCGAACTTGGTGGCGAAGTTCTCCTTGACAAACCAAAACGGCCAGTGTTGTTACGAGACGCCGTGCCTTCAATCTTTCCGCGCGTTGTCCCAGATACTTGTCTGCTGTTTTAAAAAAAAAAGACAATGTGAAATTTCAACCACCTGGGGTTTTGTAACGTGCACCTCAATGTAAGCACACGGGCCTTTAGCATTTCGCCTCCATCTAAATGCGGCCGCCGCAACAACCTAAATCTGAATTGATGGCATATAGGGTAAGTCCCATCATTCGTTGAAATAAATTATACCTAACACATTGACTTTACGTTATCAAAAATTATAGATTTCACGTTGTACAAAATATATCACGCTGGTAATTTTCCTGTATGTGACGCCATTTTTCTCGTTAATTTACCGAAAAAAACTTGGAGTGCGCTTGAGCTTCGCCTTTGAGAGTAGAACGCGATAGCGTAATCGGGCCCTGTGCGCATCGCCTTCTCAATTGCTAGCCTCACCGACACGGACGCCGACACCGCGGTATTTCCGCGAAACGGGCTCTTTAACGCTGTCGCGTTAAAACACATCCATTCGGGCGTGAAGCGCGAACGGCGAATCGGCGACGAATGGCCTTGAACAGACGAGCTTCGTCGGAGAGCGCGGTGAGAGGGACGCGCGCATTTTTCCTTCTCCGCTGGCGGACTCTCACGACAGAGGGCGCGTGAGCGCTGTGCCCGATTTTGTGACTTTATTAGGACGCCCGAGCGAGCGCAGTTTCGCCTCCTCAAGAATTCTTGCTCCGTGGGAAGGGAAAATAGACAACCACCCATTTAATTGTAGCACAAAGTTACAAAAAATCCAAACGGGTGGCGTTGTGCTACAAATGGGTGGTTGTCTATTTTCTCTTTCCTAACCCTTCCGCCTCCTTGCGGGATTCCGCAGAACTGATTTTCAAGACCTGAAAGGCTCTGGCCACGGATGCACCTTTCGTCCAGCAGCGCTGAGAATTGATAGCGATGCCACCAACCCTTCTCGCGATTTGTGAAAGCTATCGTTGTTCTGCTTTCGCAGGAGTTCCTGTAACTATGCTTAACCACCTTTATTTAGAGCTTTTCAACTATCTTTGAAGACAACTAGCTCTTACATTGAGATGATGTGGCACATTATACACCTTCTCTGCATTTGTACCTCCTTGTGTGCGCATTCGTCACAGGTTGCGTGCGCCCTTGTCATGGGTTGCTTGTCCCGGCGTCGTTCCTCTCTCGATGCACGAACCAAGCCATGTCCTCGAAAACGTCACTACGCGTATGCGCGGCCGCGCCGAATAGCAGCACGCGTCATATCTGAGAGGAAGGGTAGGAAGCAAAACCATGCCACTCCAAAATCTTAGCGACCTGGAAACTGCGTACACAGTTGCATGAGCACGCTGAAAAGGTGCTCAAGAGGCGCTGACGAGCATGGGATCATTATGTCACGCGAAGGCAGCGCCACTTTATTGCGTACTACTAACGCTGGCCTATATGTATATTTTATTGTTCGGCTGGTTTTTGTCCGTCCCCGTCCCCGTCATTCACCGCATATGTATATTTATGCAGTAACACTTTCTGATATAAGGAAACAAAAAATATTGCAATATTCACAAAAGATCGTCCACCGCGCAGAGCAATCAACGGTCCCGTGGCCGGGTTCATCGGATAGTTCATGTTTTTGCCGCCAGAGGCGCCGCAGGTCATTTATCGCGACTTTCAATTGAGACTAAAAAATTTCAAATCCACCTCTCACGAAAAAAAAACAGGGTTTGTTAGAGTCAATGTGACGGACAATCTTCCCATCAGTGGTGTCATCTCATTTCATGTTCTGGGCAGTTGTCGGTAACTTTAAGCTTCGCCTTTAAGAGTTCAACGCGATAGCGATATCCGCCCGCACACACACAGTGGACAGTTGTAGTTTAGCGTTAACGTGATAGCGGAAGTTCAAGGGAATGGCGTTACCGTGCCGCAAGCGTCCGTTGCGGACAGCCCGTTTTAGTATAGCGGGATAGCGTTTACATGCCCAAGCTTAAGGTCCCTGTATTTTTTAAAAGTAGTGACAACTACACGCGCGCCCTCTCGAGGGGCCCAAGGAGCAGCGATAGCGCACCCGACGCGCCGCTCGATCCCGTGCATATTGCGGGCGCATGAAACCGAACTCGGTGCTGGCTTGAACCGTTAAGTTATTAATTATCATACTACAGGGACAATAACATTAACGAGCATGGAGCACGTTAAATGTTGAAAAAAAAAAGACGTATGCGTTTCCAAAGCAGGTTCCGAGCGCGATCCCCGCAGCAGCTGCCATGCAGGGTATTTATTTTTTCGTTGTATATTTTGACATTGAGTGTAACTTGAAGTAGGGTGGTATTTTGGCGACCTAAAAGTGCTTGTTTTCTAGTTAGAATAAAGTAGGCAGGGGGTGAGCGTACGGCTACTTTCGGAAACTTCATCGGGCACCTGGCGCTCTTGTAGTGCGTAGAGCAAAATACGCGCTATGATTGGTTTGACTGTGTTTGTCGGCGTTCGGAAGTCTTCCCAAAGTTAAATGGTACTTTTAGCGAAGCCTATTTTGTTTGTACTCTAAGAGGTTTACTTAGGAGAGGAGGGGGGGGGGGGGTATTCCACAAATACAGTCGCACTGCATTTGAGGAATATCAGCCGCTTGAGTACCTTTCAAGATCTAGGAAATAAAACCTGCCCGCTAGTGTCTCGCCCATTTTAACGTTGACTGTTTACGACGTGAATTTATGCAAAGGCGTTCCTCCTTTTACTACCCCCGTCGCCGCCGTGTCCCGCAGATATAAAGGTATGTTGCAATATTATCTCGTACAGTTTCAAATAAATTCGTGGTATGCATACAACTACACACACTAAAACCAGACTACTACCAGAAAAGCTCAGTTATGTGTCTTCGTGTAGAGACGCAAGAGAATAAAAGAGCACTTATTGAAAAACTGGGTTTTATTGCATGACTTCATAAACAAATTTTTTCTTTGCAAGTTTTGTCATGAGCACTGATCCCCCTTCATTCACTTGCAGGGTGGCTTCCTTTACTTCTGTCTTGGCAGATTAGCGAAGGCGCTCGGGGCGGCAATAAAACCTAGTTCAGTGTAGCCCTGGCTACCCTGAACCAAATTGTAAGTCACAATCTTGACAACCGCACAGCAAGCGATCTCATTCAGCTCGACCTGAGCAATGCCTTCGACACCCTCAACATTTCCCTCTTGCTGGACAAGGTGAAGGAATAAGGAATTCACTGATGCCTGCTCAGGTGGCTGGCCAACTTTCTGATCGGGCGCAGCTAACGTGTCGTATATCGTGGCGCCAACTATAAGAGGATACCTGTGCCCTCAGGTGTGCCTCTGGGTTCTGTCCTTGGGCCGAACCTCTTCCTGATACACGTCAACGACATGCCCCAGGACAACCGTTTCCTCCTTGTGCCGTACGCGGACGACGTACATGTCCATCCTTGCCCCTATCCTTCTTTCTACCACAAGTCAGGATCTCCAGGAGTACTGAATGGTGATCGACTCCTGGATCGTTTCAAACCACCTGAAGCTGTCCCCCGCTAAAAGCAGTGTAATGAAGTTCTCGAGTGCTCGCCTGCCTGCGAAGCCCTCATACTCTACGCGCCGTATCCCTCTTCCCACGAAGGATTCGCTGAAAATCCTAGGTGTCACGTTCACCAGCACTCTGGACATCAGCCTTTCGGTTGCAAGCGTCGTTGCTAGGTCCCGCCCCGTCCTTGGCTTCGTGTCCAGAGTCTCTAAACCATCCGGCCCCTCAACATTTGCCCTTCTGTACACATCACTCGTGCTGCCTATCCTTGAATGTGGCTGCGCCCTATGGTCACCCAACCAGCATCACCTTATCGCCCGCATCGAAAGCGTACAAAGAAGAGCCTCGCGCACCACCTACGCACGCTCCGCCGGCGGATTACGCTACCCGCCTGAAGATGGCCAAGTGGCGTCCTCTGCAACGACGTCGTGCTCTGACCCAAATGCGCCTGCTCTGTCGTCTACTCGACGGCTCCCTGACGGACACCCCCTTTTCGTCAGCAGTACGTGTGGATAAACGCCCGGGTCAGCCGGAGCCTCTGCATACACGCACTAAGCGTCACGGTTCCTCCGCCATCCCAGCCGCAGTGCGCGAGTTCCTCACTCTTCCCATGAGTGTCCGCGCACCTCCCCCTCGCACCAGCGAAGACTCCAAACATCTCTGCCCTCTGTACAGTCGGCATTTGTCCAGCGACTCGTCATTAGAGTCACTGGAAAATTTCAGAGTAGCGCAAAGGTATACGCTGCACGCGGGCAACATTGGGCGGCGCCGGCCCAATGTTGTCCAGACCGTCCGGCGCGTTGCTATATCGTGTGTTCACAAGTGACCGATATTTTCGCCTCGATGCCGTGTTACGCTCGGCGGAACTGCAATATGTGTGTGTTTGTTCAAGAGGATATTAGAAGTGATTTCCAGTCACCGACAGTCATTATTCGGCTGCGCGGTAAGCGGTGTAACTAACGAAACGTGCGGCGAATGTTGCCATGTGCTCGCGAACTCTCTTCATGGCTTCATCGGTCTCTTCGTGTGACGGCCGGGTGTGTTCGCTAGGTCCAGAGCTGTAAACATTGTTGCATTAGTACAGTGACTTTGTGCGAGATGCGATAAATGTAAATAACTATAGACTACGAACCAAAAGCGAAAATTTTTACGTTGCAGATTTATTTACAACGAACTTCTAGTTAAGCCTAGGGACGTTAGCGATCTCAAAAACTAAGCCAAGTTATGCGTAATCCTTGATCGTCGAAGCTACCTGAAGGCAAGCGAAGCCATTTTACAGTCATTTGCTACGAAAGAAGTGGATCCGTCCACATCAACGCGAAATTCAGTTCTAAGCGGGCGTCCAAAACCGCCGCCATGTTTGCGACGCCGCCGCCGACATAGGAATTCTTGCGAAAGAAGCAGTTTAACGCACTCGCGTTTAAAGCGGAAACGAGGGGCCACCTTGTTGAGAAATGAGTGCCCGAACAGGTAACACTAGGCCAGCGTACCTTTTCACGCGTTAAAAAAAAACGTGTACCTCCCTCGTTGTTGGCAGTCGCTGTGTCCACTTGAACACTAGGCTCCCTATCCTTAAGCCCAATTAGCTATGGTTATCTAGAGAAATTCAAGGAGCCCATGCTGAGGGAAGAGGTGTAGGGGGAGGGAATAGAGAGCATGGGACGCTACCCCCCAACAATTATATTAAAGCAGTATACTGTTGACAGGATTCTTCAAAAGGGAGATAGGAAAACGAAGGAAGTTGGGCGAAACTTACTAAGCAGGACGAATCAGCGGAATTTGCCTCGATCCTTTCTTAGAACGGCGTGGAACAGCGCACCAACGTCGCAAAAAAAAAAAAAAAAGGACAGACTTGACAAAGAGCGCTCATTTCTAACTGGTGGTACTCAATGCATTTTCTGCTCTGCCTTTTTTTTTGCGTTACACGCCGCCATGAACCGAACGGAACTCTCGGAAGGTTCTACTCCTTCCGCTACCTTTCATAGAAGTTGGGCGCCATCTCTCTCTCTAAGCTGTCAATGACGATAACATGCTTGTAGACTTCGCTTTACCAAAAGGTTTCGACAGGACTGTTTGCCGGCTCAATAATATAGAAAGCCTCGTAAAAAAAGAGGCAAAAAAATCTTAGTGTGTGAAATGCATACATAAGCTACCAGGATAGCATTAGTTACTAGTTTTTTACTGTGTTGAAATCTCTACCAGGAGTCACAGCAAAGAGGAAAAGGTACATTACGCCTTTTTTTTTTGTTGTTGTTGTTGTTTTTGCTACTTCTAGAACTACAAGAGAATTTTGAGACCACACAAGGTGTACTTTGGGCATTTACATACGGAAACCTTGCATGTGATGCAAAAATAAAATTATGGTAACAACAACAGCAGAAATTATTCACAGTGAAATGACTCCATCAATGACAAATTCAAGGGGCTCATGTTTGCATGGAATGTACATGAATATTTGAGGCCAGCATTTCCTCGAATGGCTAGCCCAGGTTTACAACAGGTATGTTTTGTTCTAAAGCGTGTAGGCCTTATAAAAAACGTAGAAGAAGTAAGGTTCATCCATATTTCCTTCACTGTGAGCAAGGTTTCCCTGAAAGCGCCGTAATGTATGTACTCTGGTCGGGATTGTTGTCGCTTCGACTTCGCTTTGCTTTTTGTTTTCAAATTAAAGCTTCTATTCACACATTCCAAGCAGGGGATCCAGTGAAATTATTTAGGACATCGCATCGATATTTTCGGCATCTATTCGGCGGAATAGCTGTAGCATTGAGACGTAGCGAATGATGTTGGATTATTTTAGTTTTTATTAAAATTTCACTGACCCCAAAAAAGTATGTGAGCAGAAAGTTCTAATCTAGCACTGCAGCAATCCATATCGCACTCAGTATAACGCACGGCAGTGTTCACGAGACCCAAATATTTTTTAGTTGAATCATCCCACTCCTTTGTTTGAATAAGGTTTAGACTCTCTACGCTTGCTTTGCCGAAGCCGTCGCAACAGAGGTGAAAGCGTTGGCCATGCAGGAACAGCGCTTGCGAAATCACGTTTTCCTTTATTTTTCGTGCGTTATTCTTATCACCCAATCTAAAACGTTAACATCTATGAAACACGCGGGCCAGGGGTCCTGTCACAGGCTGGACGTTTTTATCACAGTTGTAAAACCTGGAATTAAAAACAAATGCCAAATGCAGCGCTCGTGCACGGGTTCCGAAAAAAACGTCCCCAGAATAAATGTCCCCGGAAGATACGTCCCCTGAATACACGTCCCCTGAAAAAATGTCCCAATTTGCGCTGTCAGAAAAAACGTCCCCAGTCCGGGGCCCCTTAAACATTGCGGCATCAAGTCGGCAATTCTTTATTTCTCATTGCAAAAAACAAAAAGTATCCGCGCGGAGATTGCAGTTTACTCATATTTAATGTGCAAGAAATATATATCTGTATTATTTCCACGGCGCAAAAGACGAGAATACAGACGGGGCGCAATAATCCCAGACCAACTGGCATTATCGCCAGCAGCGGAGCGAAATGTACCCACCGAATCCTATGAGCCTCAGTGATCTTGTTATTCCGGCACCCTGGACGATGGCCGCGTGCAACCGTCCAGAGCACTTCCTTTGCTACGATACTGGCCCAAAGACTTAAAACAGAGTGCTTGTATTTGCCAGCGCAACGTGCTTGAAATTATCAGCCGAGAGGAGCACCTGGTTTATTGACGGAAACTTCGATCTCGCTCCCAAGGGATTTCTGCAGCTTACATTTTTCTTGTAACGCTAGGTGAGGGCGCTGTGTCAATTGCTTATGCCTTCTTGACAAGGAAAAACCAGGAACCGTACGACGATCTGTTCAGCTCACTGCGTGACCAGTGCGAACTCCTTGGACTGACTTTGTATCCGGATGTCATTATCTGCCACTTTGAAAAGACGATCATGAATGCTGTGAAAGCCGACTTTGGAGAAGACGTCACGATAAACGCGTGCTTCTTCCATCTATGCCAGAGCACCTGGCGAAAAATTCAACAGCTCGGGTTGACCTCCCTTAATTTGTGACGTAATTTGTAATGATTTCTTCCTGTTGCCTTCCTTGCTACTTCAACTTTTAAAACGACCTCTACTTTTGAAAACGGAGAATCAACGCTCGACCAAAGTTGTAAAGCGATTGTCCAACCACGTGGCACACTTATATTGAATGACACATTGCACATTCTGTGGTGTTACATGTGACGTTCTGTTTTGTAAAAAAAACTATATTATGATTTACTGTATCTTGTTGGCGAAAAATATCGTCTGCTATCGGTAATCATGTGTATGGCTCCGCTTCTATAACCACGAAGCCCGCACTAAATCTCTGCGATACATACCTCTATCAAAACACCACAGCCTGCCAAACCATTCCTTTGGTAAATTATTGGCCACACTCTTAGATGTTATGTTTGAGTTGAAATGATGACTGTACGTCGCCTACCGGGTAAGCACAATCGGAAATCTACAAATGCGAACACTAGAATTCTTGCAGTGATGAAACCCTTGTCAACCATGTAACCATGTTCACTTCTAAACTGTGGCACAGAATGTACAGCTGTAACCGGACAACAGAAATATCTCTGGTGCTCGCAGTTCTATCCTGTGCACCGCTTGTCATGCTTCGCTGGTAACAGACGACAATGACCGACAACGTTCACGAACACACCACACATTTTAGGCGCGCGTTCTTGAATGTTGTCGGTCATTTTCGTCTGTTACCTGCGAAGCCGCAGAAACGGTGTACCTTCTAGAACTATCGCGAGCATTAGTGATAAATCTCGAATGTGCGATCCCTCATGCGCAAAACGCGACGTGTTTTAATGCTCGCCGCTATGGTGAAATCCATGTTGATACCAATTTCTGGGATCCTACGTGCGAAAACTACGATATGATCAAGGTGTATGCCGTAGTGCAGAGCTGCTTGTATTCGACAGCGTCAGACTATTAACGCTCATCTACATCGCACAGAACGCGGACCTCTAACATTTCGTGTCCACCGAATAACATCCGCTATGGCCTGTATCGAACCCGGATATTTCGGGTCGACAGGCGGGCGTTGTAAACACTGCGCCACCAAGGCGCGCGGTCGATACACCATGAGCGTGATTGTTTTTTTTTTTTTTTTTTTACGGTGTACAGGTTTGGCCGACAAAGGCTTCTAACTTCACAGACTTGAGTTCGGCGTTCTCCACTGTCGCAGACATGTGCCATTATAATAGACCACTAGTTTATTGATCAATCGTTTTATTTTATCTCTCATATACAATATGAAGTCCAGCACGTGGAACATCAAGCAAATCATAACGTCGCTCACGCGCGAAATATGTTTGTACGTTGCAAAATAATAGTGTTGGACATGCGCAATCCCTTAATACGCCAACATATATGCGAACCGTAATTACTCAAGGGGCAATTAATTAGGAATGTACGTATGCGTGCTCATGCCGGTATTTTTACTCATTTGTAACTTTTCTTGCTTTTTAATGAATGTTGAGGTTGTTTGAAGGCACCTATGTGATTAGAGCTCTTTCCAGGACCTATAAATTCGTATGCGTTACAGAAAGTGTGTACAAGCCGTAACAATAAGACAAACCGCCGCCTAAATTTTCTACATGACGTACAATTGCGCCTCTGTTATCACCGCTTCGAGCAAAGCTTTCAATATGACGAATATGACACTTTGAATGCACTGTACCAGCATTCCATACGTTTTTTCGCAATAAGCCTTAGCGGGAACTGACGCTTATATTCTCTTGCTTTTAACGCATACCGGAGGGCAGCAACAATTATTTGAAGAACCCGTACTTATATGGCTTTTAGATCGCAAAAGAAGTTTTGTGCGAGGCCGGCGCAAATTTCGGGTTTTCCACGTTTAGGGTATTCTTAAATATCTTCAATGTGGAATATTCCACTCTCTTTCGCATATATTTATTTCCAGAGCAAAAAAAAAAAGAAGAAAAAGACGCCAGCCGAAAGGGAAAACAGTTTTTCGAAGGAAAGCTCACGTTTCGGAAAGATTACGCGTTCGTTTTTCCCAGTGAAAAGAATATTGTAGATTGTCGCGTTTTATGTTTTTTTGTGAGACACCACTATTTTGCAAGAAAATATGCCATTCCCTTGTGCGCTGAACGTAGCAGCTCGGTTACTATTTGAGGTGAAATACACTGTATTCTTGCAGATAACATGTTGAAAGCTTAATTCTTTATTCATTCGTTGATTCCCATATGAGTGTTTGTTTTAGCACATCTGTATGTTTTTTCAGTAGGGTGTATTGAAGGGCCAGTTGGTGCATGATACTTCGGGGGGGGGGGGGGGATAGTACTTCCATTCTGTTGTCATGCTCACTTCGTCCCATTTTTGTGCTGTTTCCTCCTCAGTATCAGCTATTGCTGGTACTTAATGACACGAGTGCGTCACCTGACACCTGGAAATATGTGTGAAGGTTGAGGAACCCCAGACAAGCAGGCTTTCTTCTCCCTTCTTTTTTGTGCTGTGGCCAATGGTAGGTATAACAACTCCCCCCCCCCCCCCCCCCCCGCCCCCCCCCCCATCCCCTCCTCCAACGCTCCCGAAACTTCTGATGATTCATTACACAGGTTCTCGTTGTCATACGACAATCCCTCTCCACTTTTCTTCTATTTTTTTAAGCAGGGCTGCGACATTTTACGTAGTTCCCGTACACAGAATCAAAGGGACCGAGAGTGACAAGTCGTTGATGTTCGTAGCCTTCCTTCTCGTCCTCTCTTTTTTTTTTCGTTCGGGCAAAGGTTTGCTGTGCAATGTGGGAAAAGTTTGAGGGGGAGGGAGAGATGGTTGATTGAGAGGGATGTTTAGTGCCAAAAAAAAAAAAAAAGAAAGAAAACCGTGGCACCTTACTACTCTTCCATGCACCTTCTTAGAAGTTGGATGCCATCTCTACTTCTGTGAACCCGTCAAGGACACTGAAGTGCTTGTAAACTACTCTTTACAATGTAAGAATAGCAGACCGGGCTTGTTGGTTTAACATATTTGAAGCTTAAGGCGCGAATAAGACACGGACAAAGTTTGGCGCTCCGTGTGTGTGTTCCTAATCTTCTTCCGTGTCTTATTCGCGCCTTAAGCTTCAAAAATCTCTTTACAAAGGCGTGTCAACCGGACTGTCTGGCAGCTCAATAACGTACAAAGCGTCCCCCTTTCCCACAATAAGGGGGGGGGGGGGTCCAACACCTTTATTGTACGAAACGCATTCTCAAGCTTCCATATTAGCATGAGTTACCAGCTATTCAATGCTTTCCTATGTCCAGCATGAGTCACGTATACAGATAAGAAAAGTACAGCACGCCTGTTTTTTTTTCTGCTTTTTTTTTTCGGGGGGAGGGGGGGGCCTATTGCTGAGACTACAGGATAATATTGAGAGCTCACATGGTATACTTGGCATTTACATCACCGGATTCCGTATTGAGGCAAAAATAATATTTTTATCAAGAGCAGAACTACTTCACATTGAAATGGTCGAATGAATGAAGAATTGAAATGCTGATGTTTCTGCGGAGTGTAAATGAGTATTTCAGGCCAGCATTTCGCCTAATGGCTAGCCCAAGCTTACAACGCGTATATTTTGTCCTAGCACCTAGTCCTTACATAAAAAAGTAGAAGAAATACAGTTGTTCCATATTTCTTGAGTGTGAGCAATTTCCCTGATCGCTCCGAAATGTCAGTACTCTTTTATCGGGATCTTGTTGCGCGTCTTCCGTTTTTTTTTTCTTTTCAAATTAAATATCGTATTCACGCAATCCTAGCAGGCGATCCAGTGCTAATCAATGAAGATGTCTCGCTCACAATTTTTGGCCTCTCTTGTGCGTAATAGCTGTTCCTTTAAGGTGTAGCGAATATGTGAGATTTTTTTTGTTTCAATTAAAATTTCATCGACTCGAAAATATCTGCGAGGAGAAATTCCTAACCTAACACTGGAAAACGCACGCCAGCGGTGGGACTCGTGAGAAGGACATCGTTTTTATCGAGTTGTAAAACCCGCATGTAAAAGAAATGCCAGATTCAGCCCTCGTGCTACTCTAAACTGACTCCTTTTTTACAATCGTAGCTCGTAATTTTCCTTCCAATATGCTCCACTTTTCTATTGGGCGAATGGTATCGTCTGCGATCGTAATAATAGCTATGGCGGCGCTTCTATATGCACGAAGTATACTAGATATCTCGGTTACATACCTCTATCAAAACACCACACGCTGCCAAACCATTTCTTGATAAATTAATTACCATACTCTCAAAGCTGTCTTTAGGTTGAAATGAAAGCCGCATGTCGTCTACCGCGGTCAACACAATCGAAAACCTATAACATGAGAAACACAGGAATGCTTGCATTGATGAAAAACGTTGACAATTTAACCCTGTTCACTTCTTTAGAACCCAGGCACGAGCTGGGACCGGATCGCTGAAAATATAGGTGTTGTGAACTGTTCACCTTGTATTTATTCTTTACTGCTCTTTTCACCCCTTAAAACGTAATTACGACTAGTCACGTACGTTAAATTACGAATATTCCCTCTTCTATTCCAATATTTCGGTTCGCCCTCGTTTCCATCAGGGACTTTGAAGAGGCCCACATTCGAAACGTGGTTATAAAAAGCGTGTTCTATTCGATGAATTCTAGCGCATGAGAAGAAAGCGAACGACGTTGAAGCAAAAAACGGTTCTCGGTGCATGCATCAACAGTGCCGTAGGAAAACGAACGACTATGCGCGAAATGGCCGTTTCACACCATGCTAGAACGCCTACTGCAGTACAGTTGCTAAGTGCTCACTACGCCATAATTCTTCCTTTGCGAATCAGCCTTTGCCTACACGTTCCTAAGGCAATACGCGGCCCCACGGATTGGCGCGCAGGAATAGTCCATGGTAACGAAAAAGTCGGGGGAACTGAGAGTACGCGTCGACCTCGCAAAGTCAATAAGTGCGTCGGTTCGTGAGCGCTTCACGCTACCTACGCTTGATCAGCATTAGGCTCTCTGGCCGGTGCGAAATGGTTTTCGAAGCTCGGGTTCCATCAAGTTCGCCTAAGTACACTCTAAGCCAAAAAATGGAAATAAATGAGAGTAACGGCGGGTTTAGTCCTAAAAGACAATTTACTCCCCGAAAAGACCAACTGGAACAAGATGGCTGACATGTCCCAAGTTGGCGGAGTAACCGTTTAGTGTAACTTGGAAGGGAGCAACAGAAGGACGAACGGCAACAGTCCTCTCGGCGCGCAACCGTTGCTTTCCCGCAGGACGCACCTGTATCGTTCGATGCGTGGGCGACAATTTCTTGCGGGCTGTCGTAAGGAAACTGCTTTTTGTAAACTGAACAGAGAGAACGCACGTAATAGGACAGTAGCGAGTTTTAGTATAGCGGAAAAACGCAAACGCAAGGGTTTAGCGTTAGCGTTAGCGATGCGTGCTCCTAACTGCGCTGAGCAGAACGAAACGTAGCCCGAGCTCTTACGTACGAACGCTATTTCTGGAATATAGCGTTCAACGCTAACGCACGCAAGAGGATCCCGTACGTAAGGCAAGATGGCGGTGTGTTGAAGTGAGGCCGTCCACTTCGATCTTTGTAGCCGTCGTCCTGCATTATTAAACTTATTCATTCCCTAATAATGTTCGTGTTTGATTTAGATTGAGTATGAGGCTTCGCCAACCGTGTACCGCCGATAAAATAGCTCCGTTTTTGAGATACAAAGTGGATTTGCGCTGCAGAAGGCTTAGCAAGATTTGTTTGCAAGGTCGCTCATGTTTCTGTAGCAGCGCAGAGATGGCGACGCTGTCTTTAGTCGCCTCTTTCCAAGATACGGCCACAAGTGAAGCAAATACATGTCAGGCGTCGTTTCCCTTCATGCCTTTCGCGGTAGTGCATGAATGTGACGCGTGATGCGTCCCAGCTTAAAAAGGCAAGTAATAGGGGGTTGAAGGAATTCTGAACGCGGCATGTCGACAGAAACCAGTGTTAGGGTGGCTAGATAGAATGGGGAGGTGTGCTGAGCGCAGCGCGTTTCCCTTGCCAGAGAGGGTCCCTCTGCGCGCGATGCCGCCAGGGGCGCTGCTGACAAGGGGGCGCTGCATGTTACGGCCGGTACGGCCGCGCCGTTGCAGATGACCGGAGGAAGCTAGCACTCGGCAACGCGGACGTCGTATTTTCATCGTTCAAGTGGTGCTTTATTGCTCGAGGGTCATGGATTTTGAGGTGTGAGGATATAAACTGAACAGAAAACTGCACGTGGTTGCTTCGTCCTGGTGCAACTCTGGGTACTGTTCGTCGACAGAAAAGGCATGTTTGTTCCGAGTACTGAGTGGAAGAGTTATTTTAGAAGTAAGGTCGTGCGATACCGAGAGCTGAGAGGCAGCTGACAAGGAACGCAGCACAATGCGAGAAGCATTTCGTCGCAAGGCACATAGAGGGGAACGACGTTGGCTAGCTGGTATTGCGTAGTCTGAAGTGAACGACAGCGGCGTACAACGGGTATGTTGTACACTTTTATTCTTAACCCGGGTGCATTTATTTTTAAAGTGGGTAACCATAAGGAGGAAGAAGAGAAAGCCAAGTGGGCTAAGACCTGTGTTCTGTAGATAAGCTTTATTGCAGAGTTCAAATAAACTGCTTCGTGTGCGAATGTGTTTACTTGAATCTTTCAACCTGCCGACAAAACGAACACATGACGTTTTGACCAGCAGCTAGTGCATAGTAATGGGTACAAGCGCGAGAGCAGGCAATTTTTTAGGTATGTTTCCACATTTTTAGAAATCTTAGGTTTGACCCAAAATTAATTGTTTGTGTTTGCCTTTGGGCGAACAGTTTAAAAGGGCTCTGCAAGTGCGTTCAGTAAAAGAACGGAAGGTAATTATAATGTAATTACCAAATTACGCATAACACGGCCATCACGGCAATAGTCATAACTATACCAATCCAACCCATACAAAAAAAAATGGCTTCGCAGCATTATAGCTGTGTACAGGGGCGTAGCCAAGGGGGCGGGGGTTGGGGGGTTCAACCACCCTCCCCCCCCCCCCCAAATTTTCAATTTTGCATATGTATACTATACACGCACACATACAAACGCACGCACGAACATGGGTGAACTCCCCCCCCAAAAAAAAAAATCTGCTACGCACTTGCTTGTAGTGGCTGTGCGATGAGCTAATCCTTGCGCTATCATTATTAGGTATATTATAGCCTAAAACCACCATAAGTCGTGTTGTTCAGAAGGTTGCATTTCAATTGAAGTATTATATAACATTAAAAGTCATTCATCGTTTCAATGATCCTAGTTCATTGCACAGGCGCGCAAGTAAATGTCTGAGCAAGAAGCATGGAAATTTTCATGGGAAAATATTGATCTGTTCAATAGCTATGAGCTTTTTCGCAACAAAAACCTACTGAAAAATCAAGTTTCGAGAAAAACAATAATTAAATTTTCCGAACATGTCATTTTCAATTTGAGTGTAGTCACAAAAAAAAGGACCATAACTTTCGAACAGAAACCAAATAGACGCGTTATTTTTTGTGAACCGCAATTCTGTCTGTTCGTACATTTTCAGAACATCAAAAGTAAAAAATTCACTTTTTAAAAAGAAAAAGACATACCTTAACCATGTGAATAAGCACTAAAATGACTTGAATAAGTTGCAGTGATACATAATGGCAAGTGGTAAAACGGCAGGACACAAGCGCAAAAAGAACAAAAAAAAAAAAAAAACTTGCTGCTCAAAAGTGGCAGTGCGCGAAATGCCGCTAGCAATATTACTCTGGCACGCGCAGATGCTACTCGGCGTGCAATACGAACCCTGCTTTTCAAATGGGGAGAGGAAGTCTACGCTTTACTAGCGCAATCGCTGAGGGTAAAAAGAAAACGATTAAACGCTGCAAAGTGTAGCACGCAAGAAATAGCGCGAGCCATAATCGTCGGACGCTAGCAAGGCTGCGCTGTACGTCGTCTGCTCAACGCCACGCGCCCCTGCCGTACAGCCGCCCCTTGCGGCATCGGCGCACATTGGGGACCGGTTTCCGCGGCCGCTTTTCACACCTCCCCATTCTAGCCACCCTACCAGTGTGTCAGAACTCAACACTCTGCAAAACGCGGCATGGAGACGCACAGTCGTGACTTTGGATCAGCTCGACTTGGTGGCGCTTTTGTGGATTCTACAGTGCATTTAGTGTTTTTTATGTCTAGATGGCGCCGTATGTGCTTGCGTTAGCGTTAGCGGGAATGCCTTCCGCTGTTACTAAAAGGACCACCAGTTGGCACGCAGCGCGTTCTGTTTTTAGCGTTAGCGTTGCGAAGCACGCTAAGCGCTAACGTAAGCGTTTCCCGCTATACTAAAACTTTTTAACGTTACCGTGTTACCGGAAACATGTTTTAGAAACGTTTTAGCTAACCCGTACGTAAACGGGTACCTTTACGTTTGAATAAACCACGAATGGTGATAACAGCATTTAAATTATATTTAATTTAGATAAGGTTGTATCACCGCTTGCGGCCAAAATCACGAGGGGTTTTTTAGCGTGTACAGTATCACGGTATAAGCGAAGGGGTGACTATGGTGTCGCCATCTTGTGACGCTTCGTGCAACCATAGTCACGAACACGTTTGTTTTCGTGTAGTGTTTTTCAGGAAAAAAATAATAGAAAAGGTAACTATTCGTAAATATGCCGCGGCAAGGCATCTACAACTTCACAGCGACAAGAGAGCGCTACGAACACTTTTTGCGAGAGTAAACGCTTGTCTCATATTTCACTCCCTTTTCAGGAGTGCTGGGAAACTCTGCTGCGCAGAGTGGGCACACTCTCTCGGACAGAGTTCTGGTACTCTGGCTGAACGAGAGTGAACAAGCTCCCTCGCCAGAGTAAGGTCACGCTTTTCAAGAGGAGTACATGCACTCTCAGCTGGAATTACTCCCTCGCAGAGTTTTTACAATGCTGGTTGGGCTAGAGGTGCAATGAACTCCCTCCAAGAGTAGAATCACTCTTCCTGCTAGGACTAACGTCTAAAGAAGAGGGAAAAAAAAAAGAAAACCATCGTGCGTTCCTACACTGTAACAGTGAACCTTGCTGGAATGCCATAAGCTTACCTCACACATACACATAACTCAAATCTTCACACTCATTCATACACACACAACACAGCAACACTTAACGTATGCACTACTGGCGCTGCACACAACCATACACACAGTAGCCGGTATATATATCCATGGTGTTTTGCCCCCCTTCTAGTGCTGGTGGCAACAGCTCTGCAGTTCGTATTTAAACAGCAAATATACACGGAACACGTGTAAGTATCGCATGATCTATTGAGATACTGTTGGCACATCTACCTTTTAATATAAAACAGGATAATATTCACACCGTTTCATTAGTAAATTCCAAATATCAGCTGGAACTCTATCATATCGGTCATGCAGCACAGCAGCTCATACCCAAGTCTTAAGTTGTAGCCACGCGCTTACAATACACTTGCGACGATCTTTACCATGGCTGGCTGATGAATACTTTACGACGTTGCGATCTGGCGTCCTATATCGGACATTGCGGTACCGCGGCAGGCGCGGAATGTACGTCAAAAAAGCAACACCGCGGTCAACTTAACCACAATGCAAAACGCATCTCTGTGATTCTCGCACTTTCGCTTACTCGGTTCGACTTTAACGTAACAGTGAAAAGCTTCCGACTGCTAAAATGCGCATTCTTCAACCTTCGCCAGCCACTGCGCCCGGAGATCGGTCGCACCCGTACGACTCCAGCGGAGGTAGGCCTAGCACACATGCCGAGTCCGTGTATACATGCTGTCGGCGCTTCTGGGTTTAATGATACGCAATTCCAAAGTGTAAAGAATGACGTGTACAGTAGAACTTCATATCAGTCAACCTTGAAGGAACCATTTTTTAATGCGTACGGTGTCCGTACAAGAAGCGATGGGCATCGTTATTGGCGATCTTACGACGCGCTATCAGCAAACGCACCCGGCACCATCCACAGCCGCCGGGCGAACTCGCGGCACTTCGCTGACCAGAAATTTGTCAATAAGTAGGCCTTGTTTAATTAATATGATGGCATACATTCTTGACATTCAATTCGGTGTTTGGCGATCGGTTATGTATATAGTTGCACCCATCGATTGAGTGCAAATAAGACACTGACATGGCCGATGTACTGTGTATCGTAGATTGCGCGGAAAATGCACGTTATTCAATGTCATTCGTGGTCGGCACCTATTTGTGTGTTATGAAGAAAGCGAATTTTATTGGAAATGGGACGTAACCCCAGATATTATAGAATTTTATTTGGAAAGGAAGATCGCGTCTGGGCCAGCCACCTGAGCAGGCATCCGTGAATTCCCGATTCCCTCATCTTGCCAGCAAGAGGGAAATGTGAGGGTGTCGAAGGCATTGCTTAGGTCGAGCTGAATGAGATCGGTGTCTGTGCGGTTGTCAGATTGTGGATTCCATTTGGTTCAGGGTAGTCAGGGCTACACTGAACTAGGTTTTATGCCGCCCCGAGCGCCTTTGCTAATATGCCAAGACGGAAGGAAAGGAAGCCACCCTGCAAGTGAACGAAGGGGGGATCAGTTGCTCATAACAAATTTGTTGCAAAGAAAAAATTTGTTTTAATAAAGTTATGCAATAAAACCCAGTTTTTTCAATAAGTGCTCCTTTATTCTCTTGCATCTCTACACGAAGACACATAACTGAGCTTTTCCGGTAGTAGTCTGGTTTAGGGTCTGTAGTTGTATGCATACCACGAAATTGTACTGGGTAAAACATTGCAACACACCTTTATATCTGCGGCACACGGCGGCGACAGGGGTAGTAAAGGGGGAACGGCTTTGCATAAATTCACACCGTAAAAACAGTTAAACATTAAATGGGCGAGACACTAGCGGGCAGGTTATATTTCCTAGATCTTGAAAGGTACTCAAGCGGCTGATATTCCTCAAATGCAGTGCGACTGGATTTGTTGGAATACCCCCACCCCCCCCCCTCTCCTAAGTAAACCTCTTAGAGTACAAACAAAATAAGCTTAGCTAAAAGTACCATTTAACTTTGGAAGGACTCCCAACACTGACAAACACAGACAAAACAATAATAGCGCGTATTTTGCTCTACGCACTACAAGAGCGCCAGGTGCCCGATGAAGTTTCCGAAAGTGGGCGTACGCTCACCACCGGCCTATTCTATTCGAACTAGAAAATGAGCACTTTTAGCTCGCCAAAATACCATGCACTTGTACTTCAGTTTACACTGAATGTCAAAATATACAAAGAAAAAAATAGTACCCTGCATGGCAGCTGCTGCCGGGAACGCGCTCGGAACTGCTTTGAATCGCATGCGTTTTTTTTTTTTTCAACATTAACATGCTCCATGCTCGTTAATGTTATTGTCCCTGTAGTCAGATAATTGATGAGCATCTTAGGCTACAAATGTTAATAAACTTAACGGTTCAAGCCAGCACCGAGTTTTACTTTCATGCGCCCGCAATATGCACGGGATCGGGCGGCGCGTCGTCTGCTATCGCTGCTCCTTTGGTTCCTCGAGAGGGCGCGCGGTGTAGTTGTCGCTACTTTTAAAAAATACAGGGACCTTAAGCTTGGGCATGTACAACGCTATCCCGCTATACTAAAACGCGCCGTCCGCAACGGACGTTTGCCTTGAATGGCGTTATAACGCCATTCCCTTGAACTTCCGCTATCACGTTAACGCTAAACTATAACTGTCCATTCTAAAAAGACATGGCGGCACACATGGACACAAGAAAGAAGTCAGGACACCACAAACGCCGACTAAAACTGAAGAGAAGCACAACGGCAGAAAAGAAGAAGGCACGAAAACTTATCTGCGCATGCCCATGCAACAGGCGAACTTATCAATCCGGCACGCGTGGCGGTCTACGTGGAAGGAAAACTGGTTTAAGGCATTTGATTTCATGTTTATGCAAGTTAATCGACGGTTGGCTCACGCATGCACTACCACTATTCTCGATATGCCAAGCTCAATCATCAGGCGCGTTTCTTCATTTCTATGCCGGTACAATACTGCGCATTCATCAAATTTTGGCGTGCATTTTACAATCTCGACAATGTAAAGATAGATTAGAAGGTGAGCCTCCTGTTAGCGATCTCTTATGTTCCAACAATCTCTGGTTGATGCATCTGCCCGTCTGTCCTACGTAGAAGCGGCCGCAGCTGAAAGGGATCTTATACACCACACTCGTACGGCAATCAAGTGAATTTTTTTGTGTGTTTTATGAAACAAATATCGGTCGCTTCTTGTCTTTTACTCCCTCATTCTTCCTCTGCACAGCGGCAACAAATCTTACCTAGCTTATTGGCAGCCGTGAAACAACATTAACGCCGTATCTGCTTCCTACTTTCTTTAGCCTGTGAGATACGCGATGAATGTACGGTATACCTACCACACGTTTCTTCCTATCGCTTTCTGCAACCATGCTCGGACTTAACACAATAGACTTCTTTAAACGTTCAGCGACCGTGGCCACTGCATCACGAGGATACCCTACATCTAAAGACGTGTAACCTGTGCGTTTAAAGCTATCACTCATTTTGTGCTCCCACGACTTGGTGAGGGCTGACTTAAGGCAAGACATGGCGATGCCGTTTTTTACAACTTTCGAGTGTTTTGACGAAAAATTTAACAGCGGTTTCCAAGATTCTAGGAGAATACTGCCAACACACGTGGTTCTTCTGGAACGTTAAGAAAATGTCTAGCAATGTATTCCATTATTCTGAGGCACCTCTTTAGTAAAGCGCAGCCCTCCTCCATTTGATTCAAATTTTTCGCTCACGGAAGTTACCACCTTTTCAAAGTCCTCACCACTACAAAAATCAAGTAATCGTCAAAACCTTAATAACCGAATTACCTAAGCCGCCTTCCAAAGCCGCCTTCCACACAAGCGCGCTGATTGGCTGAGCCGGACAACTCCCGCCACTCTAAGGGGCGTGGCCATTTCTTTTTTTTCCTTGATGTTTTCTTTTTTGGTGACGTCATGCCGCGTCATAACGAGCATGTCGTCTGCTAAAAGTGAACGGAGAGCGAGCCCGTTCGCTCGCGTTCTCTCGAGCGAACAACGGCGTCGCACGGCATGTATTTCGAGTGATGCGACGGTTGCGGCTGCCGAAACAGCTGATTTTGAGAAAATGGCGCTTGCAACGGTGCTTCCTTGCTACGTTGCGTTTCTCGAAGCAGATGCAGAATGGTAGGAGGTGCGAAATACGTTTGAAGAGATGAGCGAGTGTGAATTCCGGCGTCGCTTTCGTTTCTCGAAACGTACTGTACCTTGGTTGTGCGACGATCTCGGCCCCGTCATCGGGTGCCAACGAACCAGTGGGATTTAAACAGAGCGGAAGGCGTTGTGCGCGCTGAGATTTTTGCGATCGGATGCTGCCAGCGAGCTGTCGGCTGCGAGGAATTCAGCGGCCTGTCGCAGTCGTCCGTCAGGAACACGCCATTACTGTCGTTCGCGGGCAAAAAACGGTGGGTGGCCTTTTCCGGAGACCACAGAATCAAATAGCGAACAAAGGCGGCGTTCGCGCGGCTCGGGCAGATTCCCGTTGTGTCGGCGGTGCGTGGATGGTACGCTCATCGCAATCCCAAAGCCCCATGGCCTGAGCTCCGCGGACACGACGCATTACATGTCGGGGAAGGGACTCTACGCATTCAACACCACGATCGTGAGTATTATTCATGCATTGTATGCGTAGCGAATTGTTTCATTTATATCGCTTAAACTTTCCGCTTTACTGAGGCTGTTGCAACTGAGTATAAGTGGGAGCGGTATTTTCGATCTATCCAGAACGGGAATTGGTTCGTTTCAGGGCACTTCGCTTAGGATAAGCGATGAAATCATGTGACGCGGAGTACACTTTGGTTCAGCGGCCTGCACAGTGCATAATATTACCGTTGCTCGTTCGCCATGTGTACCCGAAGCTTGATTCTCGATTTGTATTTGTTGAGATTAGCACTCCCAGAATGTGCCGTAGTATGTCCTTATTGTTCATTGTCGTGATGGACGTTACATGGATCAATACATGGATGGATGAATAAACTTTATTTCGGTCCCTCGGAACGCGCCCTAGCATGTACATTAAATACGCATTGTTTCATAACCCTTTTTTCAGTCGAAGTTTTTCGTGTTGTAGATATTTTGTGATACATTGCCTAAACATACAGCAGTAATTTGGTTAAAAGGCTTTGGTGGCTGGAAAGATGGGTTGTTCCAAGCAGTAAACATGCAGACTACCCTTTCACACTGCATTGTCCTCGTGTTAGAACTTATGGTACAAGTCCTACCCTGTCGATGATTTGTCCATAGCTATGTTTCAACAGTCAGTAACAGTGAAGACAGATGTAGTTACATTAACATAATACCCAACATTGTACCCAAGGTCATTTATGGGTACAATTTTGACTGAATTGAATTCTGCAGACATGTGATGCCGACCTCTGGATGTCAGTCCACGTTTCCTGAGGTCATGTCATGACTAGTGGGTATGGCGGGGGAGCCCTCTCCGTCAGCACCTGGAAGCAAAACTTCGGCTTGCTTGGTAAGTGCTGTCAATGCTTGCCACATTCAAGACGTTATCACTACAGCTGTCATGCCGACCTCGTGCAGGAGACTCCAGCTATACATTAGAACCGTGGTTCCTGACACCAGTGCCCGGACGACCAGCTCGTGGCACCCCTGATAACCACTACAACAAGGCCCACACCGCCATGCGCAATGTTGTGGAGTGGTGCATCGCTGTAAGCTTGTGCACAGCTGCTCAAGCATCATTGCTGCTTGTGCAGCTCTGCACGACATTGCGTTGGCGGCACATGAGCCTGTTCTCGAAGGAAACGATGACACCGACGATGCTGACATGCTGCCAGCAGCAGCTGAGCTACCACCACCACCACCACAACGGGAGCGAGCAGCAGCGCAACCGTGTAGTGAACCTGTTTCGAGAACCACAGGGCCTGCATGCTTGAGCACCTGCGCAGAGTACGCCGCCGCCTGCAACGACCTCGGCAGTATTGTGTGGTGCGTGTTCGTCCTTTGTCATTGTGTTTGTCACTGTGTTTTTTTTACTACATTTGAAATGTTTGCTACACATATCAACGAAACAGTGTTCTCCTATCAATGAATAACCCCCTTGAATAGGTTGGCAAAAAATGTGAAGCTCACCCTGACTCACTCGTGAAATATATTTTGCTCTTGGGGCTCACTCAAACTCAGACTCACCAAAATTTTCCTCAAGCGGATTCACTCGGACTCAGGCTCACTAAATGTTTTCACCCGGACTCGAACTCACCAGTGTATTACTCACTTGGACTCACAGCTCGATCTGAATCTGAGTGAGTCGACTCATGAGCGAGTTTGCCGACCTATGCCCCCTTGTCACACAACGCCACGCTGATGACATGCTTCGACCAGGTTGTAAAATATGGCGCTTCACACTAAGCACAAGTGAGAGCTCAACTGCTAATGGCACATGGTGCCATTCACAGCCAAAGTGGTAACCGGAAAAGGCTGTTTGAATCAGGACAGCAAGATGCGGTAGCTTTAGTGCAACAAGAATCGTGCTTGTAAATGAAGTGGAACAACAAGGGTGGTGTCAGAATTGAAATTTTATTACAAGTATCACGAGCAATGCACATAAAAAGCAAAATAAATAAATATCCTTTAAATTAATGCCAAGGAAAAGAATATAAAAGTAGGTTCCTTTATATATACAAATGGGTATTACAAGTGCCTGCTGCTCCTCTGCAACAACACACGCGTCTCGCAGCACGAAAGTCATGTATTACATGAAACAAGGCACAGTCGAACCGGTATTAATTGAACTCGCTAAAAAATGCAAGTTGTTGGTTGCTGATATGTCTTCCTCTATTGATTTCTGTTTGTACCCAATCCTGTTATCTAAACCACTTCTATGCAACAGAACCGTATTCGTCAACTATTTTTGGTAAGGACGTTTTGCTGGGCGAGTTGGTAATATTCCATATTAAACTTAGCGCAAAATAACACGGACAAAGTGAAGTGCTGCGCTGTGTATGTTACCACTTCACTTTGTCCGTGTTATTTTGCGCTAAGTTTAATAATGGACTATTTTTTGGTCTTGCAATATTTCAAAATTGTTGTGCAACCTAGACCTTTCACAAACGCTTTTCTTTTTTTCCTAGGATGTGTAAAAATCGATAGAAAACGTACAGTGTGCCACAATATTCTACACGTATACACTATAAACATAAAGATACACTACAGTGCACTATGTGCATATACTACAAAATTGCTCAATGCATGACTTTGTATAATGAGATCTTAAAAAATGACATGGCAAAACATGATTTATAAATGAAACCACACTGTGCTATGCACATGTACTAACCTCGCACGATGAGATTAAAAAGAAATGACATCGCAGGACACGATTTACCATTGATCTACACTTACTATGTACAATGAAACAGCACATCAGTGCTTCTGATATGCAGAAAAAGAAAATTAACTGAAAGAAAATTGCAGGGCACCACTGAAGCAAACCAGCGTATCATAGCTCGTGATGTGAACAAAAATAAATCTACATATATGTACAACTAGTCTTTACAAATCACTGTGCAGGTGCCTTCCGCTGCAATGAGGGCCCGGGCGAGGGTACCAACGCCTTGCAATTTGTGGACCGCGTCACCGAGAAGTTGAACCTGGCGCAGCTTTTCCAATGATGCCTGGCCCTGCCGCCTGGTGTTTGCGGCTAGTAACTCCAGCGCCTCGGCCTGCCGGTTGCCCCCATCTCGCAGCTGCGGCATGAGCTGGAAACCAAGAAATGTGTTGCCATTATCATCTATAAATTTCCTGCTACCGACTCTTCGCTGGAAGCTTCTGTTCATGAAGAGTTTCAGTGTGTGCAACAATTTCCTCTCTGTTGAAAATCCACTGACCCAACGGCATCCATGAACGGTGCTTGGTTCACCGCAGAACCAACGCACTTCGTTTGGACAGACCAAAGCGGTGCCGGAATTCATTTTCACTCATCTCATCAAACGCATCTCACGCCTCTAACCACCTCTGCATGAGAAGCAACCAAAAAGCCCTTTTCAGGGCTACACAATCGTTTTGCCCGGTTTTACGCGATGACTGACACAATCTTCTTCCGAAACCCTAGCTGCTGCAGTATGCAAAACATACAGCAAGCAGGTGTAACACAGGTGCAAACATGTGCATTTGTGTATGATGGTTATGTGAAAAAGTTATATAACGAGCTTGCTTTTTGAACAGTATATTTAGCAATAGCACATTTTCAGTTTCACTTTTGAAGCAATTGACAAAATAGGGAAACATTTCAAGATGTTGAACATTTTTGCAATGCTACCTTTTTGCTATGCGTCTCTCATAATCATATCTTGGTTTTGGGACGTTAAACCCCAGATATTATTATTATGCCTTTTTGCTACATTTCACCATAACTGCAAGGCAGGACACCTGTTTATTCCATCTGACAGTTATGCATACAACTAGCTCCTGCAACCGTTTGCCAAATTTTTTTTGTGCAGCCTTTTGTCTTTATGACCACAGATGTCATCTCTTCACAAACATATGCCTGCACGCATGAGCATCACCTGTGAGCATGTAACACCATCTACAGTTAATCAAAAACATCAGCGAAACTTACAAGTTGGGGCACGGGAAAGATCCTGGGCCACATCCTCTTCAGCCACACCAGTAGCAGCTGGAGCAGGGCTCACCTGTTATAGTAAGAAGTTTCTTGATTTACACACTGAGTGCAATAAGAAGTATGGAGTGGAAGTGGACAATAGCAATGTTTTTTTAGAATGTTTCAACAGCGGCATGCTATGACACACAGACTTCAGAGAGAGGGGTGGAGGGAGGCAAGCCTACTGGCTACGCACGTCACTCGACTCGAGGGTCTGAGAAATGGGTTGGAACACGTAGGGTGCCTAGTGACCTTCGAAGTATAGTTCGCGGCTGTTCTTTTGTCATCACCGCAAATGTGGCTGTTTCTAATTCTGTTCTGGGCGGCGCAACGTGTTAGCACCTCAGCTAACGCGGCGGCCGGGTGATCCACTCAATATTGTTTGAAAAAGTAAAGCTAACAGCGCGTAATGGCTCGAAGCAAACGAGCCCACTTGTTCGCAGCATACAAGTAACAATGATATTCTAAGCCAGTGCTTACCGATTCAGACCACCCGAACTATGGGCCCAAGCACGACGCGGCCGCGGTAATCCGAAATCTGGCCGCCTCGGGTGCCGCGGTAAAGCAACAAGCGGGACGTGTAAGATGACCGACCACAATACAATCGTGCTCGCACTCATCTCTGTGCCCTCGGAGTTTGGCAAGACCCTGCTGCGAATAGTAGCGCTCATTCCTCCATCGGGCCTGCCACTGGGCCCTGGTGTTACGCGCAGGGACTTCTTCGTTCAAAAGCGCTACTAGCTCCTGCCACATGTCGTCCCGGTCCTCCCTCGTGAACGACGGTTCCAGCGGGCACGACAGCGTCGCGATCTGTGGGTGCTCTTTCACAAAAGCCAGCAGAAGCTCCTTTTGACGATCCGACACCCGAGAACCAACGCAGACGTTGCGATCGGACGACATTTGAAACTACGTCAGCCGCTACTTTTCTCTTTTTTTTTCGCGTGCGCGACGCCATCTAGCGACGATGTCAAAAAAAAACTAACAATATTAAATATCATAACTCAAAGCTGTTGCTGTTTGAAAGAGTGTTTGAGCTTGAGAAGCAAAAACAATAATTTTTCTGTTAAGTAATTATATTTATTAAAGGCGAGAAACGCTTCACGGTCCCTGTGCCGACGTCACAGGATGCGCGTCTACTTCCGGAAAGCTGTCCGCTTCACGATTGGCTGTTCTCTTCCTCTCGGCGGTTCTAGGCTGGAGGGCTGCGCCTCCTCTCACTTCTGTGACGTAGGCACCGCAGAACGAACGCGGAACGAACAGATCTCCGATCGCCCTACTGCTTTCTGAGTTTCTTTTTTCAGCTAGCGGGAACCATTATGTTTGGGTACGAACAGCATATTGTGGTTGCATAATAACCAAATTTCCTTTGGTGTAGCACTTGGGTGATGCTTGTTTGCTCCTTACGTTACCTCAAATTAGAACTGGATAAGTTTGAGAACGCTAGGAATGAGAGTAAAAAAAAGAAGTTAAAGATAGTTTTTATTTGTTTTCATTTAGTTCTTATTGAAATGTGACTGCCACCGCAAGCTTGGCGCTGTCAAAGCGGGTGTGCAAAAATGATACAGTCGTTGAAAGATGATCTTGTACACCGGAAAATGTGAACTTGGTTAGTTTTTTTGTTAAGAATGAACGTACACTCTAAGCCAAAAATGGGAAAAATGAGAGTAACTGCGGGTTTCAGTCCTAAAGACCAACTGTTACTCCCCAAAAAGACCAACTGGAACAAGATGGCTGACATGTCTCAAGTTGGGGGAGTAACCGTTTAGGGTTAGGTTGGAAGGGAGCACCAGAAGGACGAACGGCAACATTTGCTCTCGGCGCGCAACCGTTGCTCTCCTGCAGGACGCGCCCTGTATCGGTCGATGCATAGGCCACAATTCCTTGCGGGCTTGCGTAAGGAAACTACTTTTTGTAAACTGAACAGAGAGATACGCACGCTAATAGGGACATTTAGCTTGTACGTATACTTTTTAACCTTACCGTGTTACCGGAACACATGTTTTAGAAACGTTTTAGCTCCCCGTATGTAAACGTTTACGTAAGTACGTAAACGGATACCTTTACGTTTGAATAAACCATGAAATTGTGATGATAACTGCACTTCAATTATATTTAATTTAAATAAGATTGTATCACCGCTGTGGCAAAATCACGAGGGGTTTTTAGCGTGTACAGTATCCCGGTATACACAAAGGGGTGTAGAATACAGAGTTATCCGACGATGGTGTCGCCATCTTGTGACGCTTCGTGCAACCATAGTATGGGCACGTTTGTTTTCGCCTAGTGTTTTTGAGGAAAAAAACGATTGAAAAGATAACTCATTCGTAATTATGCCGCGGCAAGGCATTTACACCAGAAGTAGAACGCACGATGTTTCTGCAATAGCAATATTTTGCTTGCCTAGTTCATCTTGTTCCCGCTAGATGGCGCCGCCTATTTTTTTTTAGTTAAGCCATTAGATTGCAGCTTAATAGAGCTTACAACTTTGTACTGTTGGTACAAAGTGGTGTGACAGTCGCTTCGGGTGTTTTGTTTTTTTTTAATATTTCTTTTTTCGGCCACCACGTGGCTGAAAGGTGCACAGGTGCTTTGAAGTGTAACATACTTGCGGAGTTTTGTGATATCATTTGGCTTTAAGTGTATCTAATCTGCCGCGTGAATGCTCTATAGCCATGGTCAAAAAGACCGTAAAGTGTTCAGGATGCGGAATGGGGCGGAAAATAGAGGTTTGTGAGGATGAGACGACAGAGAGAGCTGACGCCAAGTGTAAGCAATGCGAGTTAGAGGCGAAGATGGAAATAATGATGGCCGCCCAGAATGAGCTCAAGGTGAGAATCTCCGAGCTGGAGAAAGCGGTAGCGACAGAGCGGGAAAAAACGATGGCTATGGCGGAAAGGCTTAAGTCAGCCGAGGAGGGATTAGCAAAGGTAGCCATGCCAGCAAAGGTAGCCATGGGGAACAGGGAAGCAGGCGACAGCGGGAAAAATGGGGCATCGACCCCCACAGTGGTAGGCGCGAAGGGGGAAACAGGTTTGGAAAAGACAGGTGCAAGGGACACAGGACCCACCTTCCGCGAAGTAGTCTTGGGAACGGGAGGGGACAAACAACAGCAGTAGCACGCGCTAGTAACAGGTGCAGTGGCCAGGTGCGGGAGAGTCCACCAGAAAAGTCGGATCACGTGATAATCGCCGGGGACTCGAATTTAGCTACATGCGCAGAAGCAGTCAAGGAAAGGGTGAGAGGCGACAAACGAGTTTTAATAGGAAAGTTCCCGGGCCATAGGCTGGGATCAGTGATGAGACAAGCTAACGCAAAACTCGCAGCTAAGTCTAATGGACGTAACCTCGTGATAATCGCGGGAGGTCTAAACGACGTCTTGAGTAACGAATCAGCCGAACTAGCGACCACATTGGCGAAAGGGGTCGATGACATGCGCGCCATTTCCCCTCAGGTGCAGATAGTGGTATGCACAATACCGGAGGTACCGGTGCGTGACGACAACCTGCAAAGAGCGGTTGTCGACGCAAACAAAGAGATATGGCAGATGAGTAGAGAGAAAGGCATCGAGGTAGTGGAAATAAACAGAGAGGTGCACAGGTGGGGTGGTTTTCGAAGAGACGGAATACACTTCGATAGGAAGCTTGGCCATGAGGTGGGTTGGCGTCTTGCAGGACGCGCAGTAGCTTTTTGGGGGGCACGCGGGCCCTTCGGTGCCCATGGTAGCTTGTAATGAGGAAAACAACCAGGGGGACTCTTTGACAGGTAGTATAGCGAAAAAACAGAGAAAAGGTAAAAGAAGGGAGAAGGCGCGTGTTGCAATTAGTTACATTAACATGCAAGGTGGCAGAAAAAAGGCAAAATGTTTAGAGATTGAGGAGCAGTTAAACAAGGAACAGATAGGTGTTTATGCGGTTACAGAAACACACCTTAGAGACTTGGAAGAGCCACCACATATTGAAAATTATGTTTGGGAAGGATGTAACAGGATCACATCAGAAAGGAGAGGTGGGGGGGTTGGAATGCTAATTCATAGCAGAACAAAATGGGAGAGAGTGAAACAAACGTGTTCAGAGCACATATGGGTTTCGGGCACAGTAGGTGGAAAGAAAACGTGGCTAGGTGTAGCTTACTTGTGGACAGGGAATAACTGCAGAGAAAAGAATCTGGAGATAGTGAAATGCATAAGCACCGATATTAAAGAATTTGGTCATGATGCCGAGATAATCCTTCTAGGGGACATGAACGCTCACATTCATGACCTTGACGGATATTCAGACACCAATGGCAAGTTATTGCTAGATCTCTGCGAGCAACATAGTCTTGAGATAGTTAACGTGGGGCCTAAGTGTGAGGGGCAGATCACGTGGGAAGTCAGAAACAGGCAATCGAGCATTGATTACTGTCTCATGACAGAAGGAATATATGACAAACTTAGAGAGATGAGAATAGACGAAGAAGGCATTAACAGCTTGGGTAGTGATCATAAACGCATAATATTACAAATGGGATATAAAACTGAAAATAAGAACATAGAATCAAAGTTTGGCAGCTCGTATCTAAATGACAAACAAATAACAAATATAGCCGCAAGAGTCGAGGAAAAAGTAGACGAACTACCAGGCAAAGACTGGAAGTATAGTGAGCTGCTACATGTAATCACGAAAGAAATGGAAATAGAGAAGAAAACTATTTGTTGGAAGGAAAGAAAAAGCCAAAAAGTTGGTGGAACAAAGAAATCCGGGAAGCGATCGAGATGCGACGTCAGGCATCACGGGAGCACAGACAGGCAAAAAAGGAGAAGCGGCCACAGGACGAAGTCAACCAAATATGGGAAATATATTTAGAGCAAAAATCCATGTGCAGAAATTAGTCGAGGGCAAAAATTAAAGGTGAAAGTGAACGCTGGATGACAGAGATTCGCGAAAAGAAGAAGGCCGCGCCTAGGATATTTTGGAGCCACCTAAAAGCGCTGGGTAGGAAGTCTGTCACAATGCAACAACATATGGTAGATGAAGGACGGAAATAAATTGGAAGGATATGAAGCGCTAGGTTACATCCGAAAGATAACAGCCGATTCGTTTAAAAAGGTCCCCCAGGGGATTCCCCCGGTGAGTAAAAGTACGCAAAGGAGTGCAACCGACGAAGATGTAGTACTAGAGAATTTCAATTGGAAGAAGGCCGAAGGAAAAATTCCTAAGCGCACTACTCCGGGCTTAGATGGGGTTCCCGTCAGCCTCATTAACGAACTCGGACATAACACTAAAGAAGCACTGCTGAAAGCCGTAGAAAAGTGCTTACTAGGAGAGGGAAATACCAGACAGTTGGAGAAAAAAGTAGAATGAACTTAATCTATAAAGGCAGGGAGAAAAGGATAACATTCGCTCGTATAGACCGCTAACAATTACATCGGTGCTATACAGGTTGGCGATGCAGGCAGTAAAATTAAAAATAGAAGCGTGGGTAGAACAAAATGATATTTTGGGAGAACTTCAGAATGGATTTCGAATCGACAGGCGGTTAGACGATAATCTGTTTGTTCTTACCCAGTGTATAGAAATATCTAAATAGAAAACAGGCCCTTATACGTAGCTTATCTAGATATCACCGGGGCGTATGACAACGTTAATCAGGAAATTTTGTGGGATATATTGAAGGAAGTGGGCATAGGTGACGACTGTGTACAGCTTTTTGAGGGAAATATACCGAGGAAATACAGTTTGTATAGAATGGGAAGGAATAAGTAGCAAGGACAGCGTTGAAATTAGCAAGGGGCTGAGACAGGGATGCCCTTTGTCCCCGCTGTTATTCATGCTGTACATGGCGAGGATGGAAAAAGCGCTAGAAGGTAGCAACATTGGATTTAATTTGTCACACAAACAGGTCGGAGCGATGGTTGAGCAGAAGAGTTCCAGGTCTATTTTAGGCTGATGACTATTGTCTTATTTGCGGACAGTCAAGATGATATACAGCGACTGGCAGATATATGCGGAAGGGGAATGTGAGGCTCTAGGACTAGGATTTAGTGCAACAAAATGTGGATTGATGGTATTCAATGATCACGGAGACCATACGTATTATACAGGGCCAAAAAATACCGATGGGTAAGCGAGTACAAGTACCTCGGAGTATGGGTAAATGAGGGGGATAGATTATATGGAGGTACAAGAGAAAGCATCGGTCGCAAAGGGAAAGAGGAATGCTGCAATTAAGAAGCACAGTAGCTTTATGGGGGATACAATAGGTACGAGGTGCTTCGAGGGCTGTGGAAGGGTGTGATGGTTCCGGGGCTTACATTTGGGAAACTCTAGGTGGGTGTGCATGAAGTCACAGGGTGCAATCAGGAATGGATGTAAATCAAAGGACGGTGGGCCGCCTCGCGTTGGGCGCTCACGGGAAGACGACAAATGAGGCGGTAAAGGGGATATGGGATGGACAGGCTTTGAAGTGAGGGAAGCGCAAGAGCAAAATGAGATTCGAAGAGAGGCTGAGGAAAATGAAGGACGAGTAGAATGGGCAGAGAAGGTTTTCAGGTATTTGTATAGAAAAAGCGTTGACACGCAGTGGAGAAAAAGAACTAGGAGGCTCACCAGTAAATATACGGCTGGCAGTGCGGCGATTATGGCAACAAGGAGCATTAAGCGGAAGGTCAGAGAGGGCCGGAGAGAGGACTTATTGGATGACAGCGATGGAAAAGAAGCCGGCTCTGAGTAACTACCGAAAAGGAAAAAAACGAAATAAGGAGGGAAAGGTTTTATGATAATTCAAGGGAAGCGCTTTACTGTTTTGAAGCAAGGTCGGGCTGCCTTAGAACGCGTAGTTATAAAGCGAGACTCAGTAACGAAGAAGAAACAATGTACATGCTGCGGGGGAACTAAGGAAACGATGGAACATGTACTGATTGAATTGTGGCGATATTCACCCAGATATACGTGTGGGCACGAGGTCTACATGAAGCCTGGGTTTTAGGGACCACAATGGAAAGCTGAACACGTCCCGAATAGAAATAAGTAAGAGACGGTTAGAGTATTGGTGGCAGAAAAGTAGAGATAAAGTACAAAAATAAATGATGGGGAAAAGGAAAAGGTCATTCTGCCTTAAGAGGCAGAGAGATGGACGTGAATTTATATTTTTTGGTATAATAACATAGATTTAATCAATGTAGATAAGGCTATTAGGACAACATGAAACAAGGAAGTTTTTTTTTCTTCTTTCTTTTTTTCTCCTGCGAGCCTGGTGGCAGACCATGTCACCCGCCCCGTTTTAAAGGGGACGCTCATAGATCCATCCATCCATCCGTCTGGGTATTTATGTCAAGGCTTCTCACGTGCTTACAGCTTCGGTATTCTATTTCAACTCACTCTAGTGACTTTAGCCGCTGAAACAAGGTCAACAAGGTGATCGCAATTGGCGCTCGCACTTCGGCTTATTTTTACTCGGCGGCTGGAGCCTCGGTAAAGCGGGTATCGCGAGTAGCCGCGAACGAAGGTGGATTTGCGAGATAGGGCCGTATACATGTAAAGCCAATCCGGCGAGTAGTTCACGTTCCGTAAAGGCCCACGCATGTACAGATTCCTTCCGGCAACTCGTAACACGGTAACGTAAAGCTAAAAGCCCCTAATACAAGCTAAACGTTCCTAATAAAAGGCATGGTTGCAGTAGAACGCCAGCACCTGAAGCTGCTGTCGTCGCAAGCTAACTGGTGTGTTTGCGTATAACACTTGGCATAAATATATAGCCTGTGAATGTGGCAATAAAATGCAGAAGCTTCGCGAGACTCCGTATATACTTCACGACAAAGAAGCGGTTGAGAGAAGTACACAGTTGATAGACTTTACATTTGCGGTTTTTTGCTAAACGGCCGTCTCCAGTACAAATCAGCAAAAGCCCCGACGGCAGGGTTGCAGCAGAGATCACGCAACGAACACTTTTATTGCGATGCGCAGAAAGACTGACAGCGAGCTAATGCCGCTGCCCCACCCCTCATCATCTCTACCTTGTCACTGATTTTGCTGGAGGGCAGCTATCGCAATCGGGTCCGGTAGTTTGACTTTGTGTTTAATCTCAGAGCAAATGGACGTTATCAGCTCAAGCTGTTGTCTTTTCAAAGGGGAGGTGACTCTTACGCAAAAAAAATTATTATTATTGATATTAATAATAATAATGATAATAGAGAAGAAAACACTCCTTCGGGCAAAAAGAAAAAAAAAATTGCTGGCCTTTTAGCTAGCGCAAAAGGGAGCTCTGGCAAAGCCTGTGTTTTCGCGAGAGACTCATTACCCTGACGTTTTCAGATGTTTACACTGTTACTTTCGATTCTCTTTTGAACATCACCAATGGTTCTGCACGCCTATGCTCATTTCCTTAACGTGTCAGAACGCGCAACGACCCGTCGGTACATACATAACCCCGTTTCCTATCAAACGGGGCCGTAGCGTGTGGTGGCTTAGTGGTTAGCGTACGCGCATGGAGATTAAGGGGTCACGAGTTCGAATCCTGTGTGTTTGCTGCAAATTTTCTGAAATTTATTTCTCAGTGAGATGTCTGTATATCGTTTCTCATCCAAACAAATATCTGTATAAACCTCAATATGCTCTATAGGTCAATCAAAAACGAATTTTTTTTGGCCCCAGAAGAAATTAAGGAGTAACGGGAAGGAGCATCCGTTGCTCCCTTGAGGAGCATCAGGAAGGAGTAACAGTTGGTCCTCAAGGAGCAAGTGGGGAGACTAACCATTGGGCCCCTGAAGGAGCAACTGAAAGGAGAGCAACGGTTCATCCCCTTGCCGTTGCTCCTTTTAGGAGAGTAATGGGAGTGGCAATGCACTTGCTCCCTCAAAGGAGGAACCCCTATACCCCCGTTGCTCTCTTTTGGCTTAGAACATATACGACTGACGTGTTGTGTAATAATCTCTAGATCTGCCGTCTATCCCGCTAAAAAAGGCACTTATCTATCATAATTGCATTTCTTCTTTCTCTTTCTTTTTTTTTCCCCTTTTTTTCTCACGGTCGACCGACTCATATGCACGAGGTGATTGTCTTGAATACTGTTGGCGCAGATACACCAATAGGTTACTCTAATGGGCTGGAAGTTCTCCTGAAGCTCTCCTTTCACGTTCTGCAGTCTTTTTCAACTTTGCACTACAGCAAGCACAAAGTCGACCATGAATCACCTACTGGCCCAATCGTCCACTTTGATCAGCACAAAGAAATTCAGAACAGTGAATTTTGGCGTTTTTGCGCAGACAACAACGATTGTTAATGCAACATAATATAGTAACTATTCCTACAATCTCTCCAAATCATTTCTTTATTTTGTATCGCTCCTGATGTAGAATACAAAATGCATTTGACTTGCTCGACAACGGGTCACAGGACACATCAGAGAAAAGCGAACCCTTTAATTCCCCCTTCTTTCGTTCACTCAGCGTATGACAATTTCTTCAGTTGTGAGTGGAGCTCCTTCTGTTGCCACGAAGATGTGCAGGCGTTTCAAAGGAAATCTTAAGCCTTTCTTTCCAGGAGGTTCCCTTAAGAGAACAATGGTGTTTATGCGCACAGGAATTTTGATTAGTAGTTTTTCGCTCGTAGCAATGACTGAAAAATAGCAGTCTTCAGCCAGATAAAGCCTAACGAAATCTGCTTTTTCCCTTAATATCTACTGCTTTTCAAGCAGTATCTTCTTCCTCTGAAAGCCCAACGGAAAATGGCCCATGTCGAAGAGAATGATTACAGCTCCGCTCGAGGGTCTTCAAAACCGGAGCTTTTTTTTTGTACTTCATGATGCAAAATATCAGCCGCGTATTGAATCCTGGAATCTTCTGGCTTGATAGGAATGTCAAAGCTGCGAAGACATTCCTGGTTGGGATTCTTTTTTGGCTCAAACGTGTAGGCCCACCTTGAAAGTCCCTTCCACTGTATCGGGTAGTTTTGTCTCTATTGTAGATAAGGAAATCACAGTAAAATAGATAGTAAGCAATATATAATTGTATAATAAATTTTACTGCAACATAAAAGTTGCAATAGAAATACGCGCGAAAGCGACTAAGAAAAATTAATAATATTTCAAGACACGATAACTGGCATGTAGCCTCGACTTTAATAACAGGGTATCTGCACACAGGTGTGAAGTAATGCGCATCAATAGCACAGCGCTATCATAGATGCATGCGTTTTAGAAAACACCCTCTAGACATGGTATTCCCTCTCAGCTTTGTCTGAGTGGAAATAGCTGAAAGAATTGAATTCCTGTCAATCTGATAACATGTTATTTTTTTTCTTAGATTAGGCCCTAACTCTGCCCCAAATGGTGGCTCTGCGCTGTACAGCGCACACGTGTTCTGTACAACGCAGAGCCTCCATTTAGGGCAGATTTTGTAGTGACGCGGAAATTACCTCCTTGATAGTGAGAAAGTTCAAATATGTATACACAACAACCTTCTCATATTTACTTATGGACAAATATTTGGGATCTTGGAACATGAGGTGAGCATTAGTGAGGTCACGCCTTTTTAGAGTAAATACTTACTCTATCACTATATATATTCGCGATGTGCTTTCTTAAAGGGACTGACAACTGATCGAAATGTGTCACAAGACCCTGGCTGTGAATTACAGTGACATAAACGAGCTTTTTTTCACCATATGATTAGGATTTGCATTGTTGAATTGCGCTTTGAAAGTCACAACGGCATGTCGCGTTGCCTGACGGGCAAGCTTCATAGTGCACGAATGAGATGTGCAGAATGCTGTACGCAGTCCGCTGCTATTTACTAAAGAAAAAAAATGCGTTAAAATTAATCCACACGTTATTAGGCATTCTCGATTTATTCTGTGCTTATAAAGGAGTTGACGTTGAGAGGTGGCGTTGCCTTCGCGACTACTAGTGAACGCATGTCGAGCAACGGCGCATGCGCGCGGCGTTTTCTACATTGAATGAACTTCCATGTAGCACACATCAAAAACCGGCAAAAAGGCATTCCATACCGCTTGGGCTTTGGCATGGGCTTCGCAAGACACTGACCTACGTAGGCGGTGTCACGGCTGAAACGTTAGTAAAGGCATCTTTTCTTTTTTTCAGTGAGTACCACCCGCAAGGCATTCTCTACACACACACACACACAAACACTATATATATATATATATATATATATATATATATATATATATATATATATATATATATATTGCATTCCGACCACGTTAGTCATAAACCTGAGGCGAACAAGCAACGAGCTTGATCTGCTCATTAGTTGATGAACCGTAATTAGGCTTGGCTCGGGAACCACAGTGCTGGGGCAATCTAGTGAGCGTCGATACTTGGCTCATTGAATCGGTAAGCGAACTGTA